>NC_060184.1:79448123-79455623 GCF_021184085.1 Oncorhynchus gorbuscha | reverse complement strand
GAGACAGTAGATCTAGCTGGTTTGTCATAATATAATATAATAGAGACAGTAGATCTAGCTGGTTTGTCATAATATAATATAATAGAGACAGTAGATCTAGCTGGTTTGTCATAATATAATATAATAGAGACAGTAGATCTAGCTGGTCAGTCATAATATAATAGAGACAGTAGATCTAGCTGGTCTGTCATAATATAATAGAGACAGTAGATCTAGCTGGTTTGTCATAATATAATATAATAGAGACAGTAGATCTAGCTGGTTTGTCATAATATAATATAATAGAGACAGTAGATCTAGCTGGTTTGTCATAATATAATAGAGACAGTAGATCTAGCTGGTCTGTCATAATATAATAGAGACAGTAGATCTAGCTGGTTTGTCATAATATAATATAATAGAGACAGTAGATCTAGCTGGTTTGTCATAATATAATATAATAGAGACAGTAGATCTAGCTGGTTTGTCATAATATAATATAATAGAGACAGTAGATCTAGCTGGTCTGTCATAATATAATAGAGACAGTAGATCTAGCTGGTCTGTCATAATGTAATAGAGACAGTAGATCTAGCTGGTCTGTCATAATATAATAGAGACAGTAGATCTAGCTGGTCTGTCATAATATAATAGAGACAGTAGATCTAGCTGGTCTGTCATAATGTAATAGAGACAGTAGATCTAGCTGGTCTGTCATAATATAATAGAGACAGTAGATCTAGCTGGTCTGTCATAATATAATAGAGACAGTAGATCTAGCTGGTCTGTCATAATGTAATAGAGACAGTAGATCTAGCTGGTCTGTCATAATGTAATAGAGACAGTAGATCTAGCTGGTCTGTCATAATGTAATAGAGACAGTAGATCTAGCTGGTCTGTCATAATGTAATAGAGACAGTAGATCTAGCTGGTCTGTCATAATGTAATAGAGACAGTAGATCTAGCTGGTCTGTCATAATATAATAGAGACAGTAGATCTAGCTGGTCTGTCATAATATAATAGAGACAGTAGATCTAGCTGGTCTGTCATAATGTAATAGAGACAGTAGATCTAGCTGGTCTGTCATAATGTAATAGAGACAGTAGATCTAGCTGGTCTGTCATAATGTAATAGAGACAGTAGATCTAGCTGGTCTGTCATAATGTAATAGAGACAGTAGATCTAGCTGGTCTGTCATAATATAATAGAGACAGTAGATCTAGCTGGTCTGTCATAATGTAATAGAGACAGTAGATCTAGCTGGTCTGTCATAATGTAATAGAGACAGTAGATCTAGCTGGTCTGTCATAATGTAATAGAGACAGTAGATCTAGCTGGTCTGTCATAATGTAATAGAGACAGTAGATCTAGCTGGTCTGTCATAATATAATAGAGACAGTAGATCTAGCTGGTCTGTCATAATATAATAGAGACAGTAGATCTAGCTGGTCTGTCATAATGTAATAGAGACAGTAGATCTAGCTGGTCTATTATAATATAATAGAGACAGTAGATCTAGCTGGTATGTCATAATATAATAGAGACAGTAGATCTAGCTGGTATGTCATAATATAATAGAGACAGTAGATCTAGCTGGTTTGTCATAATATAATATAATAGAGACAGTAGATCTAGCTGGTTTGTCATAATATAATAGAGACAGTAGATCTAGCTGGTCTGTCATAATATAATAGAGACAGTAGATCTAGCTGGTTTGTCATAATATAATATAATAGAGACAGTAGATCTAGCTGGTTTGTCATAATATAATATAATAGAGACAGTAGATCTAGCTGGTTTGTCATAATATAATATAATAGAGACAGTAGATCTAGCTGGTTTGTCATAATATAATATAATAGAGACAGTAGATCTAGCTGGTCTGTCATACATAATATAATATAATAGAGACAGTAGATCTAGCTGGTCTGTCATAATATAATAGAGACAGTAGATCTAGCTGGTTTGTCATAATATAATATAATAGAGACAGTAGATCTAGCTGGTTTGTCATAATATAATATAATAGAGACAGTAGATCTAGCTGGTTTGTCATAATATAATATAATAGAGACAGTAGATCTAGCTGGTTTGTCATAATATAATATAATAGAGACAGTAGATCTAGCTGGTCTGTCATAATATAATATAATAGAGACAGTAGATCTAGCTGGTCTGTCATAATATAATATAATAGAGACAGTAGATCTAGCTGGTCTGTCATAATATAATATAATAGAGACAGTAGATCTAGCTGGTCTGTCATAATATAATATAATAGAGACAGTAGATCTAGCTGGTCTGTCATAATATAATAGAGACAGTAGATCTAGCTGGTTTGTCATAATATAATATAATAGAGACAGTAGATCTAGCTGGTTTGTCATAATATAATATAATAGAGACAGTAGATCTAGCTGGTTTGTCATAATATAATATAATAGAGACAGTAGATCTAGCTGGTTTGTCATAATATAATATAATAGAGACAGTAGATCTAGCTGGTTTGTCATAATATAATATAATAGAGACAGTAGATCTAGCTGGTTTGTCATAATATAATATAATAGAGACAGTAGATCTAGCTGGTTTGTCATAATATAATATAATAGAGACAGTAGATCTAGCTGGTTTGTCATAATATAATAGAGACAGTAGATCTAGCTGGTCTGTCATAATATAATAGAGACAGTAGATCTAGCTGGTTTGTCATAATATAATATAATAGAGACAGTAGATCTAGCTGGTTTGTCATAATATAATATAATAGAGACAGTAGATCTAGCTGGTTTGTCATAATATAATATAATAGAGACAGTAGATCTAGCTGGTCTGTCATAATATAATAGAGACAGTAGATCTAGCTGGTCTGTCATAATATAATAGAGACAGTAGATCTAGCTGGTCTGTCATAATATAATATAATAGAGACAGTAGATCTAGCTGGTCTGTCATAATATAATATAATAGAGACAGTAGATCTAGCTGGTCTGTCATAATATAATATAATAGAGACAGTAGATCTAGCTGGTCTGTCATAATATAATATAATAGAGACAGTAGATCTAGCTGGTCTGTCATAATATAATAGAGACAGTAGATCTAGCTGGTTTGTCATAATATAATATAATAGAGACAGTAGATCTAGCTGGTTTGTCATAATATAATATAATAGAGACAGTAGATCTAGCTGGTTTGTCATAATATAATATAATAGAGACAGTAGATCTAGCTGGTTTGTCATAATATAATATAATAGAGACAGTAGATCTAGCTGGTTTGTCATAATATAATATAATAGAGACAGTAGATCTAGCTGGTTTGTCATAATATAATATAATAGAGACAGTAGATCTAGCTGGTTTGTCATAATATAATATAATAGAGACAGTAGATCTAGCTGGTTTGTCATAATATAATAGAGACAGTAGATCTAGCTGGTCTGTCATATAATATAATAGAGACAGTAGATCTAGCTGGTTTGTCATAATATAATATAATAGAGACAGTAGATCTAGCTGGTTTGTCATAATATAATATAATAGAGACAGTAGATCTAGCTGGTTTGTCATAATATAATATAATAGAGACAGTAGATCTAGCTGGTCAGTCATAATATAATAGAGACAGTAGATCTAGCTGGTCTGTCATAATATAATAGAGACAGTAGATCTAGCTGGTTTGTCATAATATAATATAATAGAGACAGTAGATCTAGCTGGTTTGTCATAATATAATATAATAGAGACAGTAGATCTAGCTGGTTTGTCATAATATAATAGAGACAGTAGATCTAGCTGGTCTGTCATAATATAATAGAGACAGTAGATCTAGCTGGTTTGTCATAATATAATATAATAGAGACAGTAGATCTAGCTGGTTTGTCATAATATAATATAATAGAGACAGTAGATCTAGCTGGTTTGTCATAATATAATATAATAGAGACAGTAGATCTAGCTGGTCTGTCATAATATAATAGAGACAGTAGATCTAGCTGGTCTGTCATAATATAATAGAGACAGTAGATCTAGCTGGTCTGTCATAATATAATAGAGACAGTAGATCTAGCTGGTCTGTCATAATATAATAGAGACAGTAGATCTAGCTGGTCTGTCATAATGTAATAGAGACAGTAGATCTAGCTGGTCTGTCATAATATAATAGAGACAGTAGATCTAGCTGGTCTGTCATAATATAATAGAGACAGTAGATCTAGCTGGTCTGTCATAATATAATAGAGACAGTAGATCTAGCTGGTCTGTCATAATATAATAGAGACAGTAGATCTAGCTGGTCTGTCATAATATAATAGAGACAGTAGATCTAGCTGGTCTGTCATAATATAATAGAGACAGTAGATCTAGCTGGTCTGTCATAATATAATAGAGACAGTAGATCTAGCTGGTCTGTCATAATATAATAGAGACAGTAGATCTAGCTGGTCTGTCATAATATAATAGAGACAGTAGATCTAGCTGGTCTGTCATAATGTAATAGAGACAGTAGATCTAGCTGGTCAGTCATAATATAATAGAGACAGTAGATCTAGCTGGTCAGTCATAATATAATAGAGACAGTAGATCTAGCTGGTCAGTCATAATATAATAGAGACAGTAGATCTAGCTGGTCAGTCATAATATAATAGAGACAGTAGATCTAGCTGGTCTGTCATAATATAATAGAGACAGTAGATCTAGCTGGTCAGTCATATTATAATAGAGACAGTAGATCTAGCTGGTCAGTCATAATATAATAGAGACAGTAGATCTAGCTGGTCTGTCATAATATAATAGAGACAGTAGATCTAGCTGGTCAGTCATAATATAATAGAGACAGTAGATCTAGCTGGTCTGTCATAATATAATAGAGACAGTAGATCTAGCTGGTCAGTCATAATATAATAGAGACAGTAGATCTAGCTGGTCTGTCATAATGTAATAGAGACAGTAGATCTAGCTGGTCAGTCATAATATAATAGAGACAGTAGATCTAGCTGGTCTGTCATAATATAATAGAGACAGTAGATCTAGCTGGTTTGTCATAATGTAATAGAGACAGTAGATCTAGCTGGTTTGTCATAATATAATAGAGACAGTAGATCTAGCTGGTTTGTCATAATATAATAGAGACAGTAGATCTAGCTGGTCTATTATATTATAATAGAGACAGTAGATCTAGCTGGTCTGTCATAATATAATAGAGACAGTAGATCTAGCTGGTCTATTATAATATAATAGAGACAGTAGATCTAGCTGGTCTGTCATAATGTAATAGAGACAGTAGATCTAGCTGGTCAGTCATAATATAATAGAGACAGTAGATCTAGCTGGTCTATTATAATATAATAGAGACAGTAGATCTAGCTGGTTTGTCATAATATAATAGAGACAGTAGATCTAGCTGGTTTGTCATAATATAATAGAGACAGTAGATCTAGCTGGTCTATTATAATATAATAGAGACAGTAGATCTAGCTGGTTTGTCATAATATAATAGAGACAGTAGATCTAGCTGGTCTATTATAATATAATAGAGACAGTAGATCTAGCTGGTCTGTCATAATATAATAGAGACAGTAGATCTAGCTGGTTTGTCATAATATAATAGAGACAGTAGATCTAGCTGGTCTGTCATAATATAATAGAGACAGTAGATCTAGCTGGTCTGTCATAATATAATAGAGACAGTAGATCTAGCTGGTCTGTCATAATATAATATAATAGAGACAGTAGATCTAGCTGGTCTGTCATAATATAATAGAGACAGTAGATCTAGCTGGTCTGTCATAATATAATATAATAGAGACAGTAGATCTAGCTGGTCTGTCATAATATAATATAATAGAGACAGTAGATCTAGCTGGTCTATTATAATATAATATAATAGAGACAGTAGATCTAGCTCACTGCAACGGAGCACAGATCCCATGTGAATATAATCAGCCATAAGCTCAGTGAATGGACAGGATGGAACGGCCGTTGGTGGAAGGAAGGTGAGGACCAAGTTGCAGCGTGGTACGGAATTTGATTACATATAACTGAGCCACAACCGAAACAGCTCCGTCAGGTGACAAACACACTAAACAGGAGACAACTACCCATAAAACCCATGTGGGCCAGAGCTACTTAAGTATGGTTCTCAATCAGAGACCACGATAGACAGCTGTCCCTGATTGAGAACCCATGTGGGCCAGAGCTCCTTAAGTATGGTTCTCAATCAGAGACCACGACAGACAGCTGTCCCTGATTGAGAACCCATGTGGGCCAGAGCTCCTTAAGTATGGTTCTCAATCAGAGACCACGACAGACAGCTGTCCCTGATTGAGAACCCATGTGGGCCAGAGCTCCTCAATAAGTATGGTTCTCAATCAGAGACCACGACAGACAGCTGTCCCTGATTGAGAACCCATGTGGGCCAGAGCTCCTTAAGTATGGTTCTCAATCAGAGACCACGACAGACAGCTGTCCCTGATTGAGAACCCATGTGGGCCAGAGCTCCTTAAGTATGGTTCTCAATCAGGGACCACGACAGACAGCTGTCCCTGATTGAGAACCCATGTGGGCCAGAGCTCCCTAAGTATGGTTCTCAATCAGAGACCACGACAGACAGCTGTCCCTGATTGAGAACCCATGTGGGCCAGAGCTCCTTAAGTATGGTTCTCAATCAGAGACCACGACAGACAGCTGTCCCTGATTGAGAACCCATGTGGGCCAGAGCTACTTAAGTATGGTTCTCAATCAGAGACCACGACAGACAGCTGTCCCTGATTGAGAACCCATGTGGGCCAGAGCTCCTTAAGTATGGTTCTCAATCAGAGACCACGACAGACAGCTGTCCCTGATTGAGAACCCATGTGGGCCAGAGCTCCTTAAGTATGGTTCTCAATCAGAGACCACGACAGACAGCTGTCCCTGATTGAGAACCCATGTGGGCCAGAGCTACTTAAGTATGGTTCTCAATCAGAGACCACGACAGACAGCTGTCCCTGATTGAGAACCCATGTGGGCCAGAGCTCCTTAAGTATGGTTCTCAATCAGAGACCACGACAGACAGCTGTCCCTGATTGAGAACCCATGTGGGCCAGAGCTCCTAAGTATGGTTCTCAATCAGAGACCACGACAGACAGCTGTCCCTGATTGAGAACCCATGTGGGCCAGAGCTCCCTAAGTATGGTTCTCAATCAGAGACCACGACAGACAGCTGTCCCTGATTGAGAACCCATGTGGGCCAGAGCTCCCTAAGTATGGTTCTCAATCAGAGACCACGACAGACAGCTGTCCCTGATTGAGAACCCATGTGGGCCAGAGCTCCCTAAGTATGGTTCTCAATCAGAGACCACGACAGACAGCTGTCCCTGATTGAGAACCCATGTGGGCCAGAGCTACTTAAGTATGGTTCTCAATCAGAGACCACGACAGACAGCTGTCCCTGATTGAGAACCCATGTGGGCCAGAGCTAGAGACCACGACAGACAGCTTATTGAGAACCCATGTATGGTTCTCAATCAGAGACCACGA
>NC_060184.1:79408123-79440623 GCF_021184085.1 Oncorhynchus gorbuscha | reverse complement strand
AGGGAGGGGACAGAGACAGTGAGAGAGACCGGGAGGAGATAGAGAGAGGGGAGAGTGGGAGGGGACAGATAGAGAGAGAGAGGGAGGGAGAGAGAGGGAGGGGAATGAGAGAGAGAGAGAGACAGGGGAGAGAGAGGGACAGGACAGATGGAGTGAGTGAGAGAGACAGGAGAGAGGGAGGGGAATGAGGGAGTGAGAGAGAGACAGGAGAGAGAGAGGGACAGGACAGATGGAGTGAGTGAGAGAGACAGGAGAGAGGGAGGGGAATGAGGGAGTGAGAGAGACAAGGAAAGAGGGAGGGGCATGAGGGAGTGAGTGAGAGAGACAGGGGAGGGAGAGGGAGGGGACAGGGGGAGTGAGTGAGAGAGATGGAAGGGAATGAGTGAGTGAGAGAGAGATGGTGAGAGAGAGGGAGGGCACATAGGGAGTGAGAGAGAGAGATGGTGAGAGAGAGGGAGGGCACATAGGGAATGAGAGAGAGAGTGACAGGGGAGAGAGAGACAGGGAACAGTGGGAGTGAGTGAGTGAGTGAGTGAGTGAGTGAGTGAGTGAGGACAGTGAGTGAGTGAGTGAGTGAGTGAGAGATGGTGAATAGAGGGAGGGCAATGTTTGCACAAGAGAGAGTTGAGAGAGAAATAGAGAGAGAGAGAGAACAGAGAGAGAGAGAGAGAGAGAGAGAGAGAGAGAGGAGAGGGGCCAGAGGGAGTGAGTGATTTAGTTAGAGAGAGAGTGAGGGGACAACAGAGGAGAGAGAGGGAGGGTATTGAGTGAGTAATAGAGAGAGACAGGGGAGAGAGAGAGACTGGAGACAGAGGGAGTGAGTGAGAGACAGGGGAGAGAGGGGGAGGGGACAGAGGGAGTGAGTGAGAGACAGGGGAGAGAGGGGAGGGGACAGAGGGAGTTCCCCCTAGTGATTTAGTTAGAGAGAGAGCCCTGAGGGGACAACAGAGGAGACCATGCCCTGAGGGAGGGTATTGAGTGAGTAATAGAGAGAGACAGGGAAGAGAGTTCTGGAGACAGAGGGAGTAGTGAGAGACAGGGGAGAGAGGGGGAGGGGACAGAGGGAGTGATCATCTTCACAGGGGAGAGAGGGGGAGGGGACAGAGGGAGTGATCATTTAGTTAGAGAGAGAGTGAGGGGACAACAGAGGAGAGAGAGGGATCATCTTCAGTAATAGAGAGAGACAGGGGAGAGAGAGAGAGACTGGAGACAGAGGGGGAGTGAGTGAGAGACAGGGGAGAGAGGGGGAGGGGACAGTGGGAGTGAGTGAGAGAAATAAATAAATTATAAAAAATGTTTGCGACAAAGTTGAGAAAAATATACTATGTCAACTGAACAGTTTGTTTCTTCACATAGTCCACACCATGCCCTGTGGTAACCCCAAGTTCCCCCTAATCATCTTCACATAGTCCACACCATGCCCTGTGGTAACCCCAAGTTCCCCCTAATCATCTTCACATAGTTCACACCATGCCCTGTGGTAACCCCAAGTTCCCCCTAATCATCTTCACATAGTTCACACCATGCCCTGTGGTAACCCCAAGTTCCCCCTAATCATCTTCACATAGTTCACACCATGCCCTGTGGTAACCCCAAGTTCCCCCTAATCATCTTCACATAGTTCACACCATGCCCTGTGGTAACCCCAAGTTCCCCCTAATCATCTTCACATAGTTCACACCATGCCCTGTGGTAACCCCAAGTTCCCCCTAATCATCTTCACATAGTTCACACCATGCCCTGTGGTAACCCCAAGTTCCCCCTAATCATCTTCACATAGTTCACACCATGCCCTGTGGTAACCCCAAGTTCCCCCTAAGCCCCTGACCTTCACCAATCATGAGAAATCAAACCTAGTTTATGGACAGAAAGCAGAGATATATAGAGGGAAGAGGGAGGTCTATAGAGGGAAGAGGGAGGTCTATAGAGGGAAGAGGGAGGTTTATAGAGGGAAGAGGGAGACCTATAGAGGGAAGAGGGAGACCTATAGAGGGAAGAGGGAGGTTTATAGAGGGAAGAGGGAGGTCTATAAAGAGGGGGAAGAGGGAGGTCTATAGAGGGAAGAGGGAGACCTATAGAGGGAAGAGGGAGGTCTATAGAGGGAAGAGGGAGACCTATAGAGGGAAGAGGGAGGTTTATAAAGGGAAGAGGGAGGTCTATAGAGGGAAGAGGGAGGTCTATAGAGGGAAGAGGGAGACCTATAGAGGGAAGAGGGAGGTTTATAGAGGGAAGAGGGAGGTCTATAAAGAGGGGGAAGAGGGAGGTCTATAGAGGGAAGAGGGAGACCTATAGAGGGAAGAGGGAGGTTTATAGAGGGAAGAGGGAGGTCTATAAAGAGGGGGAAGAGGGAGGTCTATAGAGGGAAGAGGGAGGTCTATAAAGAGGGGGAAGAGGGAGGTCTATAGAGGGAAGAGGGAGGTCTATAGAGGGAAGAGGGAGGTCTATAGAGGGAAGAGGGAGGTCTATAGAGGGAAGAGGGAGGTTTATAGAGGGAAGAGGGAGATCTATAAAGAGGGGGAAGAGGGAGGTCTATAGAGGGAAGAGGGAGGTCTATAGAGGGAAGAGGGAGGTCTATAGAGGGAAGAGGGAGATCTATAAAGAGGGGGAAAAGGGAGGTCTATAAAGAGGGGGAAGAGGGAGGTATATAAAGATGGGGGAAGAGGGAGGTCTATAGAGGGAAGAGGGAGGTTTATAGAGGGAAGAGGGAGGTCTATAAAGAGGGGGAAGAAGGAGGTCTATAAAGAGCGGGAAGGGGGAGGTCTATAGAGGGAAGAGGGAGGTCTGTAGAGTGGAAGGGGGAGGTCTATAGAGGGAAGAGGGAGGTCTATAGAGGGAAGAGGGAGGTCTATAGAGGGAAGAGGGAGGTCTATAGTTGGAAGAGGGAGGTCTATAGAGGGAAGAGGGAGGTCTATAGAGGGAAGAGGGAGGTCTATAGAGGGAAGAGGGAGGTCTATAAAGAGGGGGAAGAGGGAGGTCTATAGAGGGAAGAGGGAGATCTATAGAGGGAAGAGGGAGGTATATAGAGGAAAGAGGGAGGTCTATAAAGAGGGGGAAGAGGGAGGTCTATAAAGAGGGGGAAGAGGGAGGTCTACAGAGGGAAGAGGGAGGTCTATAGAGGGAAGAGGGAGGTCTATAGAGGGAAGAGGGAGGTTTATAGAGGGAAGAGGGAGGTTTATAGAGGGAAGAGGGAGGTTTATAGAGGGAAGAGGGAGGTATATAGAGGGAAGAGGGAGGTCTATAAAGGGAAGAGGGAGGTTTATAGAGGGAAGATGGAGGTCTATAAAGAGGGGGAAGAGGGAGGTCTACAGAGGGGAGAGGGAGGTCTATAGAGGGGAGAGGGAGGTCTATAGAGGGAAGAGGGAGAGGGAGGTCTATAGAGGGAAGAGGGAGGTCTATAGAGGGAAGAGGGAGAGGGAGGTCTATAGAGGGAAGAGGGAGGTCTATAGAGGGAAGAGTGAGGTTTATAGAGGGAAGAGGGAGGTCTATAAAGAGGGGGAAGAGGGAGGTCTATAAAGAGGGGAAGAAGGGCGGGGCAAAAAAGTATTTAGTCAGCCACCAATTGTGCAAGTTCTCCCACTTAAAAAGATGAGAGAGGCCTGTAAATTTCATCATAGTTACACTTCAACTATGACAGACAAAATGATAAAGAAAAATCCAGAGAATCACACTGTAGTATTTTTAATGCATTTATTTGCAAATTATGGTGGAAAATATGTATTGGGCTAACTGTGAAGGCTCTGAGGTACTCTGAGTTGGTCTGAGAGAGGTGTTCGTGGGCTAACGGTGAAGGCTCTGAGAGACTCTGGGTTGGTCTGAGAGAGGTGTTAGTGGGCTAACTGTGAAGGCTCTGAGAGACTCTGGGTTGGTCTGAGAGATGTGTTAGTGGGCTAATTGTGAAGGTTCTGAGAGACTCTGGGTTGGTCTGAGAGAGGTGTTAGTGGGCTAACTGTGAAGGCTCTGAGAGACTCTGGGTTGGTCTGAGAGAGGTGTTAGTGGGCTGACTGTGAAGGCTCTGAGAGACTCTGGGTTGGTCTGAGAGAGGTGTTAGTGGGCTAACTGTGAAGGCTCTGAGAGAATCCTGTTTGGTCGGAGAGAGGTGTTAGTGGGCTGACTGTGAAGGCTCTGAGAGACTCTGGGTTGGTCTGAGAGAGATGTTAGTGGGCTAACTGTGAAGGCTCTGAGAGAC
Source organism: Oncorhynchus gorbuscha (assembly GCF_021184085.1). NCBI lineage: Eukaryota > Metazoa > Chordata > Actinopteri > Salmoniformes > Salmonidae > Oncorhynchus > Oncorhynchus gorbuscha. The sequence continues at coordinate 79,436,437 of NC_060184.1, read as the reverse complement.
TCTGGGTTGGTCTGAGAGAGGTGTTAGTGGGCTGACTGTGAAGGCTCTAACAGACTCTGGGTTGGTCTGAGAGAGGTACTAGTGGGCTGACAGTGAAGGCTCTAAGAGACTGGGTTGGTCTGAGAGAGAGGTTAGTGAGCTGACTGTGAAGGCTCTGAGAGACTCTGGGTTGGTCTGAGAGAGGTGTTAGTGGGCTGACTGTGAAGGCTCTGAGAGAGGTGTTAGTGGGCTGACTGTGAAGGCTCTGAGAGACGCTGGGTTGGTCTGAGAGAGGTGTTAGTGGGCTAACTGTGAAGGCTCTGAGAGACTCTGGGTTGGTCTGAGAGAGGTGTTAGTGGGCTAACTGTGAAGGCTCTGAGAGACTCTGGGTTGGTCTGAGAGAGGTGTTAGTGGGCTAACTGTGAAGGCTCTGAGAGACTCTGGGTTGGTCTGAGAGAGGTGTTAGTGGGCTGACTGTGAAGGCTCTGAGAGACTCTGGGTTGGTCTGAGAGAGGTGTTAGTGGGCTAACTGTGAAGGCTCTGAGAGACTCATGTTTGGTCTGAGAGAGGTGTTAGTGGGCTGACTGTGAAGGCTCTGAGAGACTCTGGGTTGGTCTGAGAGAGTTGTTAGTGAGCTGACTGTGAAGGCTCTGAGAGACTCTGGGTTGGTCTGAGAGAGGTACTAGTGGGCTGACAGTGAAGGCTCTAAGAGACTGGGTTGGTCTGAGAGAGAGGTTAGTGAGCTGACTGTGAAGGCTCTGAGAGACTCTGGGTTGGTCTGAGAGAGGTGTTAGTGGGCTGACTGTGAAGGCTCTGAGAGAGGTGTTAGTGGGCTGACTGTGAAGGCTCTGAGAGACGCTGGGTTGGTCTGAGAGAGATGTTAGTGGGCTGACTGTGAAGGTTCTAACAGACTCTGGGTTGGTCTGAGAGAGGTACTAGTGGGCTGACAGTGAAGGCTCTGAGAGAGGTGTTAGTGGGCTGACTGTGAAGGCTCTGAGAGACGCTGGGTTGGTCTGAGAGAGGTGTTAGTGGGCTGACAGTGAAGGCTCTAAGAGACTGGGTTGGTCTGAGAGAGGTGTTAGTGGGCTGACTGTGAAGGCTCTGAGAGACTCTGGGTTGGTCTGAGAGAGGTGTTAGTGGGCTAACTGTGAAGGCTCTGAGAGACTCTGGGTTGGTCTGAGAGAGGTGTTAGTGGGCTGACTGTGAAGGCTCTAACAGACTCTGGGTTGGTCTGAGAGAGGTACTAGTGGGCTGACAGTGAAGGCTCTAAGAGACTGGGTTGGTCTGAGAGAGAGGTTAGTGAGCTGACTGTGAAGGCTCTAACAGACTCTGGGTTGGTCTGAGAGAGGTGTTAGTGGGCTGACTGTGAAGGCTCTAACAGACTCTGGGTTGGTCTGAGAGAGGTACTAGTGGGCTGACAGTGAAGACTCTAAGAGACTGGGTTGGTCTGAGAGAGAGGTTAGTGAGCTGACTGTGAAGGCTCTGAGAGACTCTGGGTTGGTCTGAGAGAGGTGTTAGTGGGCTGACTGTGAAGGCTCTAACAGACTCTGGGTTGGTCTGAGAGAGGTACTAGTGGGCTGACAGTGAAGGCTCTAAGAGACTGGGTTGGTCTGAGAGAGAGGTTAGTAAAGCTGACTGTGAAGGCTCTGAGAGACTCTGTGTTGGTCTGAGAGAGGTGTTAGTGGGTTGACTGTGAAGGCTCTGAGAGAGGTGTTAGTGGGCTGACTGTGAAGGCTCTGAGAGACGCTGGGTTGGTCTGAGAGAGGTGTTAGTGGGCTGACTGTGAAGGCTCTAAGAGACTCTGGGTTGGTCTGAGAGAGGTACTAGTGGGCTGACTGTGAAGGCTCTAAGAGACTGGGTTGGTCTGAGAGAGGTGTTAGTGGGCTGACTGTGCGTCCCCTCTCAGCCTACCATTGACTATGTACAGACCCAAGTTATTGTGCTCATTTTACCATGACTCTCGTCTTTCACATGTGAGCATCCATGACCCTCGGCCTATCACATGTGAGCATCCATGACCCTCGGCCTATCACATGTGAGCATCCATGACCCTCGGCCTATCACATGTGAGCATCCATGACCCTCGGCCTATCACATGTGAGCATCCATGACCCTCGGCCTATCACATGTGAGCATAGTAGACTCAGCATTTGTTTAATGTCACTCATTTGGTTGGTGTGGAGAGTTGCTCCTCTCACAGCCTGTGAGTAGCTCTGCCTGCTGGGCTGTGGCTCCTCCAAGTGTGGGTCTGCGGTGGGGGGTTGGAGGCCTCGTCTGGGTGGCTCTGAAGCTGGGCTGGGGTTGTCATTGAGGTTGGTGGTGCTGTGATCGTGGCTGGAGGGTACAGAGTGCTGGTCCGGGTGTTGTCTCGGTGATCTCGGCGGGGTGGAGATTACACCGCTGTTCCTGGGTGGTGAAGTCGTACTGCAGTTTAAAGCGACGTCATTGAGTGTCTTGGCAAGGATGGGGACTGTCTCCCTGTACAGGTAAACATGGTCATAGAGACGGTCCAGATCGAGGGTGGGATGGTGGGGACTGTCTCCCTGTACAGGTGAATATGGTCATAGAGACGGTCCAGATCGAGGGTGGGATGGTGGGGACTGTCTCCCTGTACAGGTGAACATGGTCATAGAGACGGTCCAGATTGAGGGTGGGATGGTGGGGACTGTCTCCCTGTACAGGTGAACATGGTCATAGAGACGGTCCAGATCGAGGATGGGGACTGTCTCCCTGTACAGGTGAACATGGTCATAGAGACGGTCCAGATCGAGGGTGGGGTGATGGGGACTGTCTCCCTGTACAGGTGAACATGGTCATAGAGACAGACCAGATCGAGGGTGGGATGGTGGGGACTGTCTCCCTGTACAGGTGAACATGGTCATAGAGACGGTCCAGATCGAGGATGGGGACTGTCTCCCTGTACAGGTGAATATGGTCATAGAGACGGTCCAGATCGAGGTGGGATGGTGGGGACTGTCTCCCTGTACAGGTGAATATGGTCATATAGACGGTCCAGATCGAGGGTGGGATGGTGGGCCAGGTGAACATGGTCATAGAGACAGTCCAGATCAAGGGTGGGATGGTGGGCCAGGTGAACATGGTCATAGAGACAGTCCAGATCGAGGGTGGGATGGTGGGCCAGGTGAACATGGTCATAGAGACAGTCCAGATCGAGGGTGGGATGGTGGGCCAGGTGAACATGGTCATAGAGACAGTCCAGATCGAGGGTGGGATGGTGGGCCAGGTAAACATGGTCATAGAGACAGTCCAGATCGAGGGTGGGATGGTGGGCCAGGTGAACATGGTCATAGAGACAGTCCAGATCGAGGGTGGGATGGTGGGCCAGGTGAACATGGTCATAGAGACAGTCCAGATCGAGGGTGGGATGGTGGGCCAGGTGAACATGGTCATAGAGACAGTCCAGATCGAGGGTGGGATGGTGGGCCAGGTGCACATGGTCATAGAGACAGTCCAGATCGAGGGTGGGATGGTGGGCCAGGTGTACATGGTCATAGAGACAGTCCAGATCGAGGGTGGGATGGTGGGCCAGGTGAACATGGTCATAGAGACAGTCCAGATCGAGGGTGGGATGGTGGGCCAGGTGAACATGATCATAGAGACAGTCCAGATCGAGGGTGGGATGGTGGGCCAGGTGTACATGGTCATAGAGACAGTCCAGATCGAGGGTGGGATGGTGGGCCAGGTGTACATGGTCATAGAGACAGTCCAGATCGAGGGTGGGATGGTGGGCCAGGTGAACATGGTCATAGAGACAGTCCAGATTGAGGGTGGGATGGTGGGCCAGGTGTACATTGGGTCGCAGGGCACAGTTCCGGGTGAGGCTGGCGTTTATTCTTTGGATTGTGGCAGGGTGGAAGTCCTTCCTCTGTAGACGGGTTGACGCCACGATTCTTGAGTTGGGGAAGATTGCGGAGGCCTTCTCGATCACTCCCTGTAGTGAAGTCGCCACCCTCTCCTGCTGAACACGCAGGTCGTTGCTTCCGGTGTGTATGATTATGTGGCTTGGTGACCCGAGATGGGCCTTATCAAGCAGCTCCATGGCACTCTGCGTGTTGGGCACCACACCTTTCTCCTTTTGTGTCGTGGGAAACGTTTCTTCTCCTGAACAAACTTCCCATTTGAGTCCATCAACAGGACGATGTCAGTTTCTTCTGGACTGGAGGGGGCAAAGATGGTGGGTGTTGGAGCAAGGGTGTGGCTGGTCTGTGCCAGTGTCAGTGGGAGGCTGTTCTGTGGGTTGGGGAAGAGGGGTGCAGCAGGCAGGGCTGGGGAAGCCTGGCTGGTTGATCTAGTCTCCTCTGCTGTGTGAGGGCAGGTCATAGAGTGGTGATCTAGCTGCTCCTGCAGTCTGTCCTCTGTTCTCTTTCTCTCCTGCAGCCTGTCCTCTGTCCTCTGTTCTCTGTTCTCTTTCTCTCCTGCAGCCTGTCCTCTGTTCACTTTCTCTCCTGCAGCCTGTCCTCTGTTCTCTTTCTCTCCTGCAGCCTGTCCTCTGTTCTCCTTCTCTCCTGCAGCCTGTCCTCTGTTCTATTTCTCTCCTGCAGCCTGTCCTCTGTTCACTTTCTCTCCTGCAGCCTGTCCTCTGTTCTCCTTCTCTCCTGCAGCCTGTCCTCTGTTCTCCTTCTCTCCTGCAGCCTGTCCTCTGTTCTCCTTCTCTCCTGCAGCCTGTCCTCTTCTCTTTCTCTCCTGCAGCCTGTCCTCTTCTCTTTCTCTCCTGCAGCCTGTCCTCTGTTCTCTTTCTCTCCTGCAGCCTGTCCTCTGTTCTCTTTCTCTCCTGCAGCCAGTCCTCTGTTCTCTTTCTCTCCTGCAGCTCCTCTCTTAGTGTGGTCAGATCGTTATTACTGTTCTGCCTGTCTTTTTGGAGCTCTCTCACCTCCTTTGTTAGATCAGCTAGTTCTGTCACCTCCTTTGTTAGATCAGCTAGTTCTCTCACCTCCTTTGTTAGATCAGCTAGTTCTCTCACCTCCTTTGTTAGATCAGCTAGTTCTCTCACCTCCTTTGTTAGATCAGCTTTGTTAGATCAGCTAGTTCTCTCACCTCCTTTGTTAGATCAGCTAGTTCTCTCACCTCCTTTGTTAGATCAGCTAGTTCTCTCACCTCCTTTGTTAGATCAGCTAGTTCTCTCACCTCCTTTGTTAGATCAGCTAGTTCTCTCACCTCCTTTGTTAGATCAGCTAGTTCTCTCACCTCCTTTGTTAGATCAGCTAGTTCTCTCACCTCCTTTGTTAGATCAGCTCTCTTTGTTAGATCAGCTAGTTCTCTCCTTTGTTAAATCAGCTAGTTCTCTCACCTCCTTTGTTAGATCAGCTAGTTCTCTCACCTCCTTTGTTAGATCAGCTAGTTCTCTCACCTCCTTTGTTAGATCAGCTAGTTCTCTCACCTCCTTTGTTAGATCAGCTAGTTCTCTCACCTCCTTTGTTAGATCAGCTAGTTCTCTCACCTCCTTTGTTAGATCAGCTAGTTCTCTCACCTCCTTTGTTAGATCAGCTCCTTTGTTAGATCAGCTAGTTCTCTCACCTCCTTTGTTAGATCAGCTAGTTCTCTCACCTCCTTTGTTAGATCAGCTAGTTCTCTCACCTCCTTTGTTAGATCAGCTAGTTCTCTCACCTCCTTTGTTAGATCAGCTAGTTCTCTCACCTCCTTTGTTAGATCAGCTAGTTCTCTCACCTCCTTTGTTAGATCAGCTAGTTCTCTCACCTCCTTTGTTAGATCAGCTAGTTCTCACCTCCTTTGTTAAATCAGCTAGTTCTCTCACCTCCTTTGTTAGATCAGCTAGTTCTCTCACCTCCTTTGTTAGATCAGCTAGTTCTCTCACCTCCTTTGTTAGATCAGCTAGTTCTCTCACCTCCTTTGTTAGATCAGCTAGTTCTCTCACCTCCTTTGTTAGATCAGCTAGTTCTCTCACCTCCTTTGTTAGATCAGCTAGTTCTCTCACCTCCTTTGTTAGATCAGCTAGTTCTCTCACCTCCTTTGTTAGATCAGCTAGTTCTCTCACCTCCTTTGTTAGATCAGCTAGTTCTCTCACCTCCTTTGTTAGATCAGCTAGTTCTCTCACCTCCTTTGTTAGATCAGCTAGTTCTCTCACCTCCTTTGTTAGATCAGCTAGTTCTCTCACCTCCTTTGTTAGATCAGCTAGTTCTCTCACCTCCTTTGTTAGATCAGCTAGTTCTCTCACCTCCTTTGTTAGATCAGCTAGTTCTCTCACCTCCTTTGTTAGATCAGCTAGTTCTCTCACCTCCTTTGTTAGATCAGCCAGCTCTCCCTTGAGTCCGTCTCTCTTGCTGAACCTCTATCAGCTGTGTTGCAAGATGCTGCCCTGCTCTGTCCTCACCTTGGTTGGGAGCTCCTCTAAGGTGTGGTTGTCTGGTTGCTGTTTATACCTTGGTTAGGAGCTCCTCTACGGTGTGGATGTCTGGTGGCTGTTTACACCTTGGTTAGGAGCTCCTCTAAGGTGTGGTTGTCTGGTTGCTGTTTGCTCACACTCTCCCTCAGCAGGGCCACCTCCCCCTCCAGTCTGGTGAACTCATCCCTCATGGCAGCCATGGTGGTGAGGAGGACCACATCCCCTTCCAGTCTGGTGAACTCATCCCTCATGACAGCCATGGTGGTGAGGAGGACCACCTCCAATCTGGTAACTCATCCCTCATGACAGCCATGGTGGTGAGGAGGACCCCCTCCAGTCTGGTGAATTCATCCCTCATGACAGCCATGGTGGTGAGGAGGACCCCCTCCAGTCTGGTAACTCATCCCTCATAGTAGCCATGGTGGTGAGGAGGACGTCCTCCCGGTGGTGGGAAGAGAGGTGCTGGATGCGCCTTTTTGGGTGTAGGGGTGAGGGTGGTGCTGGTAGAGTTTGTCTGGTGGGAGGGCATATCACTCTCCACTCTCTCCTTAATGGTCTGAAGGTCTGTTTCAAACAGCCTAAGGTTACCTTGCACCATGACAGTCCCAGTCTTGTAGAGGTTGATTGTTATCAAGGTGCTGTCAGGGTCATCTGTCTCTTTGACTTTCAGCTTCCACCCATTACAGATTCCCTCTTTCTTTATGGATGGGTAGTGAGAGCAGACTGTTGTGCGCCATGCATTTGGCTGGTCAGTGAGGAAGATGAGATTACTCACGTCACCGTTTTTGTAGAGGTCTGCGAAAAGGGTTTCCGACCCTCCCCTTTAGTAATTTTTGATTAAACGGGCTAGCGGTTCTGCTCGACAACATCCTCTGAAAAGGGGCAGAGCGCGAAATTCAAAAATATATTTTTGAAATATTTAACTAGCAAACATTCACATGCGCATGACATCAAATTAAAGCTTAACTTCTTGTAAATCTACCCATCGTGTCCAATTTAAAAAATGCTTTACATGCTTTACAGCGAAAGCACACCATATGATAACGTTAGGTCAGAGCCTCGTCTCAAAAAACACATACAGCCATTTTCAAGCCAAAGAGAGTAGTCACAAAAAGCAGAAATAGAGATAATATTAATCACTAACCTTTGATGATCTTCATCAGATGAAACTCATAGGACTTCGACTTTTGTTCGATAAAGTTCACATGTCCAGAAATCTCAGTTTACATTGGCGCGTTATGGTTAGTAATGTTGTCCCTCGAAAACATCCTGCGTATCTTCAGATAGCCACATCAATTTACAGAAATACTCATCATAAACTTTGATAAGCGATACAAGTATTATGCACAGAATTATAGATATACTTCTCCTTAATGCAACCGCTGTGTCAGATTCCAAAAAAACTTTACGTAAAAAGCACACCATGCAATAATCTGAGTACGGTGCTCAGACAACAAAACATGCCAAACAGATATCTGCCATGTTGTGGAGACAACAGAGGTCAGAAATAGCATTATAAATATTCACTTACCTTTGATGATCTTCATCAGAATGCACTCCCATGAATCCCAATTACACAATAAATGCTTGTTTTGTTTGATAAAGTCCATAATTTATGTCCAAATACACCTTTTTGTTCACGCGTTTAGCCCAGTAATCAAAATCCATGAGGCGTAATCACAAGGTCCAGACGAAAAGTCAAAAAGTTCCGATACAGTCTGTAGAAACATGTCAAACTAAGTATAGAATCAATCTTTAGGATGTTTTTAACATAAATCTTCAATAATGTTCCAACCGAAGAATTCCTTTGTCTGTAGAATTGCAATGGAACTCAAGCTAACTTTCTCATGAACGCGCATGGTCAGCTCGTGGGACTCAGGCAGACCTCTGACTCAATCCCCTCTCATTCGCCGCCACTTCACAGTAGAAGCTTCAAACAACATTCTAAAGACTGTTGACATTTCGTGTAAGCCTTAGGAAGTGCAATATGACCCCATAGACACTGTGTATTTGATAGGGAATGGGTTGAAAAAATCCAAACCTAAGATTTCCCACTTCCTGGTTGGATTTTCCTCAGGATTTTGCCTGCCATATGAGTTCTGTTGTACTCACAGACATCATTCAAATTCAATCATTCAATTTTAACAACTTCAGTGTTTTCTATCCAATACTTCCAATAATATGCATATATTAGCATATGGGCCTGAGTAGCAGGCAGTTTACTCTTTTCATCCGAACGTGAAAATGCTGAGTGGTTGGGTGAGTGGGGACATGGTGCTGCTCTGTTCCGCTGCCCCGTTGCCATAGCAACCCATTTGTCTGTCTACTGCTGTTGCTAGCTAGCGCTAATTTATTTCAAAAACCAGCAAAAAATCAACAATCTTCACGCAAAAAAAAACAGAAGATATGTTTAAAGTTAGTCCGTGCTCTTTTTTCTTACTTACTTTTTTTTCGTACTTTCTTTTTGGTGTTTCACTCAGTTTGGTCCTTTGATGTAGTTGTATTAACTCCCTTTGCTAGGTTTGTTCTAGGTTTGTTCTAGGTTTGTTCTAGGTTTGTTCTAGGTCGTTTCTTCTGGCTTGCTTGTTAGTCTGCTGGTCTTTGTTGTGAAGCTAGCTAGAGTCAAAACTTCTTAACTTAAAAGATACAACGTTACTTTTTTATATTCTGAATGAATAGAGTTGTTGTTCATCACTTCTTGTCTGGAATTCTTTTTCGATTAGAGTGTTTATCTCATTCTAAAAACTTTTTTTTTTAATATATCAGGAGCTCATGTTGAGCATGAGTTTCTCCCCCCATATCCCCCCTCTCTCTTTTCTTCCATCTCTCTCTCTCCCCCAATTTCTCTCTCATTCTCTCTCCCCCTTCTGTCTCAGTCTCTCCCTTTCACTTCCTGTCTGTCTCTCTCTCCCCCTCTCTCTCTCTCTTTCTCTCTCTCTCTGTGTCTCTCCGCTTCTCTCTTCATCCCTGCGTTATTAAGGACAACACATTGCAGTGATAGACGTCCCAGCCCAGGTGGCCCTGTAGGTGATGACAGTAGCCGTGTCAGTAACAGGTGCAGCATTCTAGCCACAGTATTGTGTCTCCCTGTCAACCTGGGCCAAGAGGCTGAAGCTGAAAGTGATGGCTAGTCCTGATCTCTGCCAGTTACACTGTGTTCGTGTGTTACTCTGGTCCTTCTGTAGCTCAGTTGGTAGAGCATGGTGCTTGTAACACCAGGGTAGTGGGTTCGATCCCCGGGACCACCCATACGTAGAGTGTGTGTGTGTGTGTGTGTGTGTGTGTGTGTGTGTGTGTGTGTGTGTGTGTGTGTGTGTGTGTGTGTGTGTGTGTGTGTGTGTGTGTGTTACTCTCTGTTCGTGTGTAAGTCGCTCTGGATAAGAGCGTCTGTGTCATGTCTTGTCCCTGTGCTTTCTCTTCTCTTCGTTTCCCCCTGCTGGATGTATTAGGTTTCTTTCTCTCTCTCTATCCCTCTCTCTCTCTATCGTTCCTGCTCCCAGCTGTTCCTCATTCTCCTAACGACCTCGTTTACTCTCTCACACCTGTCCCCTATTTTGCCCTCTGATTAGGTCTCTATTTCTCTCTCGGTTTCTGCCTCTGTCCTTGTCGGATTCTTGTTTGCTGTGCCCTTGTTCCGTCCTGTCGTGTTTTGCCTTTTCATCAAATGCTGCGTGTGAGCAGGTGTCTCTGTCCGCTACGGCCCACGCCTACCCGAAGGGACCTGCAGTCTGTTGCCGCTTGTCCTGCAATTCTCCTCAACAACTAGAGGATTTATGTTTTCCCTGTTTGGATAAACTCAGTTTCTGTTAAGTCGCTTTTGGGTCCTCACTCACCTGCATAACAGTCTGCTAAATGACTTAAATGTAAATGTAATGTAAATGTGTGTGTGTGTGTATGTGTGTGTTACTCTGTGTGTGTGTACTCTGTGTGTGTGTGTGTGTGTGTGTGTGTGTGTGTGTGTGTGTGTGTGTGTGTGTGTGTGTGTGTGTGTGTGTGTGTGTGTGTGTGTGTGTGTGTGTGTGTGTGTGTGTGTGTGTGTGTGTGTGTGTGTGTGTGTGTGTGTGTGTGTGTGTTACTCTGTGTGTGTGTGTCTGCGCATGTACACCCGCACTTAAACAAAATCTCTTTAAATTCCATTTAAGCATATCAATTCTGTCAGGTAAATGTCCTATGTCCTGCTACTGACAAAACTATTGGCTAAAAAAGTAGAAAAGTACGGGAGAATATCTTTAATAGGGAGACAAATCTGTACCTTCTCCTCTCCTTTCCTCTCTTGGCCTAAAAACTCAGAGGTAGAGAGAGAGAGTGAGAGAGGGGAGGTAGAGAGAGAGAGAGAGAGAGAGAGGAGGTAGAGAGAGAGAAGGGAGGTAGAGAGAGAGAGGGGAGGTAGAGAGAGAGAGGGGAGGTAGAGAGAGAGAGAAGGGAGGTAGAGAGAGAGAGAGAGAGAGAGAGGAGGTAGAGAGAGAGAGAGAGAGGGGAGGTAGAGAGAGAGAGAGGGGAGGTAGAGAGAGAGGGGAGGTAGAGAGAGAGAGAGAGAGAGAGAGAGAGAGAGAGAGAGAGAGAGAGGGGAGGTAGAGAGAGAGGGGAGGTAGAGAGAGAGAGAGAGGAGAGGTAGAGAGAGAGAGACAGAGAGAGAGGGGAGGTAGAGAGAGAGAGAGAGAGAGAGGGGGAGGTTGAGAGAGAGAGAAAAGGGAGGTAGAGAGAGAGAGAGGGGAGGTAGAGAGAGAGGGGAGGTAGAGAGAGAGAGGGGAAGTAGAGAGAGAGAGAGGGGAGGTCGAGGTCGAGAGAGGGGAGGTCGAGAGAGAGAGAGGGGAGGTCGAGAGAGAGAGTGGAGGTAGAGAGAGAGAGAGAGAGAGAGAGAGAGGGGGGAGGTAGAGAGAGAGAGGGGAGGTTGAGAGAGAGAGAAAAGGGAGGTAGAGAGAGAGAGAGGGAAGGTAGAGAGAGAGGGAAGGTAGAGAGAGAGGGGAGTTTGAGAGAGAGAGAAAATGGGAGGTAGAGAGAGAGAGAGGGGAGGTAGAGAGAGAGGGGAGGTAAAGAGAGAGAGGGGAGGTAGAGAGAGAGAGAGGGGGGAGGTAGAGAGAGAGATAAGTCTACAGCACCCAGCATCACCCGACTTGAATCTGAAGTCAAATGTCTACTGTTTGCTGATGATCTGGTGCTTCTGTCACCAACTAGGACAAACACCAAATTGAGACTCTGCATGCAGAATTCTGCAAAAATATCCTCAGTGTACAACGTAAAACACCAAATAATGCATGCGGAGCAGAATTAGGCCGATACCCACTAATTATCAAAATCCAGAAAAGAGCCATTAAATTCTATAACCATCTAAAAGGAAGCGATTCACAAACCTTCCATAACAAAGCCATCACCTACAGAGAGATGAACCTGGAGAAGAGTCCCCTAAGCAAGCTGGTCCTGGGGCTCTGTTCGCAAACACACCCTACAGAGAGATGAACCTGGAGAAGAGTCCCCTAAGCAAGCTGGTCCTGGGGCTCTGTTCGCAAACACACCCTACAGAGACATGAACCTGGAGAAGAGTCCCCTAAGCAAGCTGGTCCTGGGGCTCTGTTCGCAAACACACCCTACAGAGAGATGAACCTGGAGAAGAGTCCCCTAAGCAAGCTGGTCCTGGGGCTCTGTTCACAAACACACCCTACAGAGAGATGAACCTGGAGAAGAGTCCCCTAAGCAAGCTGGTCCTGGGGCTCTGTTCACAAACACACCCCACAGAGAGATGAACCTGGAGAAGAGTCCCCTAAGCAAGCTGGTCCTGGGGCTCTGTTCACAAACACACCCTACAGAGAGATGAACCTGGAGAAGAGTCCCCTAAGCAAGCTGGTCCTGGGGCTCTGTTCACAAACACACCCTACAGAGAGATGAACCTGGAGAAGAGTCCCCTAAGCAAGCTGGTCCTGGGGCTCTGTTCGCAAACACACCCTACAGAGAGATGAACCTGGAGAAGAGTCCCCTAAGCAAGCTGGTCCTGGGGCTCTGTTCGCAAACACACCCTACAGAGAGATGAATCTGGAGAAGAGTCCCCTAAGCAAGCTGGTCCTGGGGCTCTGTTCGCAAACACACCCTACAGAGAGATGAACCTGGAGAAGAGTCCCCTAAGCAAGCTGGTCCTGGGGCTCTGTTCACAAACACACCCCACAGAGCCCCAGGACAGCAGCACAATTAGACCCAACCAAATCACAAGAAAACAAAAAGATAATTACTTGACACATTGGAAAGAATTAACAAAAAAAACAGAGCAAAATAGAATGCTATTTGGCCCTAAACAGAGAGTACACAGTGGCAGAATACCTGACCACTGTGAGAAGACAGGCTATGTGCACACTGCCCACAAAATTATTTCACTTTTATTTATTTAACTTTTGTATATTATCTACCTCTCTTGCTTTGGCAATGTTAACACATGTTTCCCATGCCAATAAAGCCCCTTGAATTGAATTTGAATTGAGAGAGGGAGAGAGAGAGAGAGAGAGAGAGAGAGAGAGAGAGAGAGAGAGGAGAGAGAGAGAGAGAGAGAGAGAGAGAGAGAGAGAGAGAGAGAGAGAGAGAGAGAGAGAGAGAGAGAGACGGGAGGTAGAGAGACAGAGAGAGAGAGAGAGATGAAAGGGGGGGGAGAGAGAGAGAGAGAGACAGGAGGTAGAGAGCGAAGGAGAGAGAAAGGGGAGGGGGAAGTTTGTGGTGAAGAGAAGGAGGCTGAGGAGAAAGAGAGGCAAGAGAACCAGGTTGTGTCTGAGGATTGGTTCCTCCTCAGTGTTCTTAACCTGAGATTCTCTCTCGTCCTCTCCTTTTCTTCCTCTCTCTACCCTCTCCCCCTCTCCACACACACACACACCTGGTCCTGACTAAACACACACTGTCCTAAACACACACACTACACACACTGTTCTAAACACACACACCGCACACACTGCCCTAAACACACACCACACACATACTGCCCTAAATACACACATACACACACACACACACACACACACACACACACACACACACACACACACACACACACACACACACACACACACACACACACACACACACACACACACACACACACACACACACACACACACACCACACACACTGCCCTAAACACACACCACACACATACTGCCCTAAACACACACCACACACATACTGCCCTAAACACACACACACACACACACACACACACACACACACACACACACACACACACACACACACACACACACACACACACACACACACACACACACACACAACCACACACCCACACAACCACACACCCACACAACCACTCACCCACACAGCAACTCCAACTCAGACCCTCATCAAGACCCCCTCATAAATAACCCCCTTCAACCAGACCCTCTTACCTGTAGACCCCCTCTCACCTGTACACCCCCTCTCACCTGAAGACCCCCTCTCACCTGTAGACCCCCTCTCACCTGTGGACCCCCTCTCACCTGAAGACCCCTCTCACCTGTAGACCCCCTCTCACCTGAAGACCCCCTCTCACCTGTAGACCCCCTCTCACCTGTAGACCCCCTCTCACCTGTAGACCCCCTCTCACCTGAAGACCCCCTCTCACCTGAAGACCCCCTCTCACCTGTAGACCCCCTCTCACCTGACCCCCTAGACCCCCTCTCACCTGAAGACCCCCTCTCACAAGACCCCCTCTCACCTGAAGACCCCTCTCACCTGAAGACCCTAACTCACCTGTAGAACCCCTCTCACCCGTAGAACCCCTCTCACCTGAAGACCCCTCTCACCTGTAGACCCCCTCTCACCTGTAGACCCTCTCTCACCTGTAGACCCTCTCTCACCTGTAGACCCCCTCTCACCTGTAGACCCCCTCTGACCTGCAGAACCCCTCTCACCTGTAGACTCAGTAGTGTAGGAAGGTTCCATCCTCGGTGTTGTGCTCTGCTATATGAAAAAGTATGGAAGTGTTTTTGTTCAGTGAAGGATGTGATTTTAGAAACTCTAAGAGGAAATTGTTTCTATAACTGTTCACAGTAATTAGTCACCGCCCCCTTGAGTGAGGTCAGAGAGTGTGTCAGACTGGCTGAACCGCCCCCTTGAGTGAGGTCAGAGAGTGTGTCAGACTGGCTGAACCGCCCCCTTGAGTGAGGTCAGAGAGCGTGTCAGACTGGCTGAACCGCCCCCTTGAGTGAGGTCAGAGAGTGTGTCAGACTGGCTGAACCGCCCCCTTGAGTGAGGTCAGAGAGCGTGTCAGACTGGCTGAACCGCCCCCTTGAGTGAGGTCAGAGAGCGTGTCAGACTGACTGAAAAGCCCATTTTGAACGAACTGTATAAAATTATGGGTTAAGAATTGACATAACAGACCAGAGAGACGTAGAACTGCAGCTGCATGTTTATAGTGGTTAGAAACTCTGAATCTCAACACGAGATAAAGATGAAAAAGTAATCTCCCGGACAATCACTGGTACGGCTGATGTACTAAGTAAAGTATATAGAAAAGTGAATATAAGTGGCACCATTCTACAACTATTTTCAAAACATCGTATTAGGCTACTCTCATCGCCCCACTGGGGAACCTTCGACACGGCTGGCTAGCCTATCTTCAAAGAAGCATCTTCCATAGGAGAATCAACTCTGTAGTTCTGTTCTGCACGACAAGTCACCGGATTCCAGACTGCAGAGGAGAACAACAGTGGAACCATTTGGGACAAACAGAGTTTACAAGCGTGACTCAAAAAATGGCCCAATCCCCTTTTCCAAGGCAGCCCAGGTTTAGAGAGATACACGGCAAACCAAGGCAATTTCACATAAATACATTCATGATTTCATATACCAAGCGGGCAGTGGTTCTATGTGCAACGTATAAGTGAGAGAAGTTTCTAAATGTACTAAAGTTAAGTGTCTCTGTCCCTCTCTCTCCCTCACCATGTCTTTTGTAACAAGCAGCCAAATCGCTCCAACTCACCCCTCTTCAAGACAACCCCTCCGACTCACCCCTCATCAAGACAACCTCTCCAACTCACCCCTCATCAAGAGAACCCCTCCAACTCACCCCTCATCAAGAGAACCCCTCCAACTCACCCCTCATCAAGAGAACCCCTCCAACTCACCCCTCATCAAGACAACTGCAAGAGACCCATTGAGGTCTGGTCCCCAGAACATCACTAGAGACCCATAGAGGTCTGGTCCCCAGAACACCTAGAGACCCATAGAGGTCTGGTCCCCAGAACATCTCTAGAGACCTGCTCCCAGAACATCTAGAGACCCATTGAGGTCTGGTCCCCAGAACATCTAGAGACCCATAGAGGTCTGGTCCCCAGAACATCTAGAGACCCATAGAGGTCTGGTCCCCAGAACACTACACTACATCTAGAGACTGTTCCCCAGAACATCTAGAGACCCATTGTCTGGTCCCCATCTAGAACACTACAGAACACTACATCTAGAGACCCATAGAGGTCTGGTCCCCAGAACACTACACTACATCTAGAGACCCATAGAGGTCTGGTCCCCAGAACACTACAGTACATCTAGAGACAAATAGAGGTCTGTTCCCCAGAACATCTAGAGACCCATAGAGGTCTGGTCCCCAGAACATCTAGAGACACATAGAGGTCTGGTCCCCAGAACACTACACTACAGAACATCTAGAGACCCATAGAGGTCTGGTCCCCAGAACACTACAGTACATCTAGAGACATATAGAGGTCTGCTCCCCAGAACATCTAGAGACCCATAGAGGTCTGGTCCCCATAACATCTAGAGACCCATAGAGGTCTGGTCCCCATAACATCTAGAGACCCATTGAGGTCTGGTCCCCAGAACACTACAGTACATCTAGAGACATATAGAGGTCTGCTCCCCAGAACATCTAGAGACCCATAGAGGTCTGGTCCCCATAACATCTAGAGACCCATAGAGATCTGCCCCCCAGAACACCTCAGTACATATAGAGACCCATAGAGGTCTGGTCCCCAGAACACTACACTACATCTAGAGACCCATAGAGGTCTGGTCCCCAGAACACTACACTACATCTAGAGACCCATAGAGGTCTGGTCCCCAGAACACTACAGTACATCTAAAGACCCATAGAGGTCTGGTCCCCAGAACACTACAGTACATCTAGAGACCCATAGAGGTCTGGTCCCCAGGACATCTAGAGACCCATAGAGGTCTGGTCCACAGAACACTACAGTACATCTAGAGACCCATAGAGGTCTGGTCCCCAGAACATCTAGAGACCCATAGAGGTCTGGTCCCCAGAACACTACAGTACATCTAAAGACCTATAGAGACACACATGGCCCAGGCCCACACACTGGGATAATTACAGATGGCATAAGTGATGAGGATAATTAATAACACACTGATTTACAGATGAACGACAGAGAACAACAAAATACCAAGATTCTTCGCTTGAGCGGATTTGCCAAAAGACTCCCGCATTAAGCATCATAATATCTGCGTTCCAAATTACACCCTATTCTCTACAGTGCACTTCTTTTGACTAGGGCTCATAGTGTACATAGGGATCTGGTCAAAAGTAGTGTACTTCATATAGAATAGGGTGCCATTTGGGACTCAGTACACAACCCCAATATTCTTAGCTTGAATTAATTTGAATTTGCTAAAGGACTCCCACATGAAGAATCTCTCTTCACAGCTAGTGGTGGGATCTGAGTGTCCTGTTTAGTGTGCTCTGTTTGTTAGTGTGTGTGTGTGTGTGTGTGTGTGTGTGTGTGTGTGTGTGTGTGTGTGTGTGTGTGTGTGTGTGTGTGTGTGTGTGTGTGTGTGTGTGTGTGTGTGTGTGTGTGTGTGTGTGTGTGTGTGTGTGTGTGTGTGCCTTGTGTGTCTCTGTTCTCTGGGTGGTAGGAAGGGGACGTGGTGCACTGCAAAGTCTACATGTGGTATTGATTGTTGGTTTATTTCCCCTCTCTATAAACCCTGTCTAACATCCACCCAATGAGAACCAGGTATCCTCTCTCTGTAAGCCCTGTCTCTAAAATCCACCCAATGAGAACCAGGTATCCTCTCTGTAAATCCTGTCTCTAACATCCACCCAATGAGAACCAGGTATCCTCTCTGTAAACCCTGTCTCTAACATCCACCCAATGATAACCAGGTATCTCCTCTCTGTAAGCCCTGTCTAACATCCACCCAATGAGAACCAGGTATCCTCTCTTTCCTCTCTGTAAACCCTGTCTCTAACATCCACCCAATGAGAACCAGGTATCCTCTCTTTCCTCTCTGTAAACCCTGTCTCTAACATCCACCCAATGAGAACCAGGTATCCTCTCTCTGTAAGCCCTGTCTCTAACATCCACCCAATGAGAACCAGGTATCCTCTCTGTAAGCCCTGTCTCTAACATCCACCCAATGAGAACCAGGTATCTCCTCTCTGTAAGCCCTGTCTCTAACATCCACCCAATGAGAACCAGGTATCTCCTCTCTGTAAACCCTGTCTCTAACATCCACCCAATGAGAACCAGGTATCCTCTCTCTCCTCTCTGTAAACCCTGTCTCTAACATCCACCCAATGAGAACCAGGTTTCTCCTCTCTGTAAACCCTGTCTCTAACATCACCCAGGATCTCCACCCAATGAGAACCAGGTATCTGGAGAAGCATCAGTTGTTGAAACCTCCTGGAGGGGGCTTCGCCAGCAAAAAAAGGAAATGAACTTGTTTTGTAAAACCTATTCTCTTCTCTACTTCATTGCTGTTACCTTGGTGGTGTAGTAGGGGGTCGTGTATTTCACTGTGTGTTTGATGAGAGCCAAGGAGACCGAGCGAGAGAGCCAAGGAGACCGAGGGAGAGAGCCAAAGAGAGAGGGAGAGAGCCAAAGAGAGAGGGAGAGAGCCAAAGAGAGAGGGAGAGAGCCAAAGAGAGAGGGAGAGAGCCGAAGAGAGAGGGAGAGAGCCAAAGAGAGAGGGAGAGAGGCAAAGAGAGAGGGAGAGAGGCAAAGAGAGAGGGAGAGAGCCGAAGAGACCGAGGAAGAGAGACGAAGAGAGAGGGAGAGAGTCAAAGAGAGGGAGAGAGCCAAAGAGAGAGGTAGAAAGCCAAAGAGAGGGAGAGTGATGTGATGAGCTTGGGTGTGACAGAGGAGAGTGGGACGAGAAGAGAGAGGGACCTTCCTTATTTTCACTTACTTAAATTGACCGTGGCTAATCATGCAATAGCCTTAGTTCTACGAGAACAAACTAAACCACTTCACGGGCCTGGAAAGGAACCTCAGGGGATCAGGAATCTCCTCGGTAGCACCCTAATGCCTCTGTAGGGCACTTCCCTTGACAAGGGCCCAGAGTTGTGTCAAGTTGTGCACTTTACGGGGAATAAGTAGTGATTTGGGACTGATCCTTTGGCTTTTTCACATGGGGCATTCCTAACAGAGGAGAGGAAAGAAGTTGAAAGCTTTATCACGCTTAGATATCCATCCATCCGCACCGAGCTAAAGGCTAGAGCTTTCAAGGAGCAGGACACTAATCTGGACGCTTGTAAGAAATCGTGCTAAGCCCTCAGATGAATCATCAAACAGGCAAAGCGTCAATACAGGACTAAGATTGAATCCTACTACACCGGCTCTGATGCTTGTCAGATGTGGCAGGGCTTGAAAACTATTACGGACTACAAAGGGAAACCCAACAGTGAGCTGCCTTGTGACAACAGCCTACCAGACGAGCTAAAGGTCTTTTACGCTTGCTTCGAGGCAAGCAACACTGAAGCATGTACGAGAGCACCAGCTGTTACGGACGTCTGTGGGATTCACGCTCTTCGTAGCTGATGTGTGAAAGACCTTTAAACAGGTCAACATTCACAAGGCATCGGGGCCTGACAGATTACCAGTGTACTGAGAGCATACATTTTCACTGACATTTTCAACCTCTCCCTGACTGAATATGTAATACCAACATGTTTAAAACAGACCACCATAGTCCGTGTCCAAGAAAGGGAAGGTAACCTGCCTAAATGATTACCCCCCCCCCCCGTAGCATTCACGTCGGTAGCCATGAAGTGCTTTCAAAGGCTGGTCATGGCTCACACCAATGGCATCTTTCCGGGAAACCCTAGACACTCTCCAATTCGAATACCGCTTCAACAGATCCACAACAGCCTTTTCCCATCAGGACAACACCTATGTGAGAATGCTGTTCATTGACTACAGCTCAGCGTTCAACACCATAGTGCCCTCAAAGCTCATCACTAAGCTAAGGACTCTGGGACTAAACACCTCCCTCTGCAACTGGATCCGGGACTTCCTGACGGGCCGACCCCAGGTGGTAAGGGTAGGCAACAACATGTCTGCCATGCTGATCCTCAACACTGGGGCCCCACAGGGGTGTGTGCTTAGTCCCTTCCTGTACTCCCTGT
The DNA here is from genome assembly GCF_021184085.1 of Oncorhynchus gorbuscha. Taxonomy (NCBI): domain Eukaryota; kingdom Metazoa; phylum Chordata; class Actinopteri; order Salmoniformes; family Salmonidae; genus Oncorhynchus; species Oncorhynchus gorbuscha. Next base: position 79,416,743 of record NC_060184.1, on the reverse strand, counting down.
TCACCCACGACTGTGTGACCAAGCACGACTCCAACACCATCATTAACTAGGGTGACGACACAACAGGGGTAGGCCTGATCACCGACAACGATGAGACAGCCTATAGGGAGGAGGTCAGATGCCTGGCAGTGTGGTGCCAGGACAACCACCTCTCCCCCAATGTGAGCAAGACAAAGGAGTTGATCGTGGAAGGAAGGTTGAACACTCATTAACATCGACTGGGCTGTAGTGGAGCGGGTCGAGTTTTTCGAATTCCAGGTCAAGGTCAAATTCCAGGTCATCAAACTATCGTGGTCCAAACACAACAAGACAGTTGTGAAGAAGGTACGACAACACCTTTCCCCCCCAGGAGAATGAAAGGATTTGGCATGGGTCCCCAGATCCTCAAAAAGTTCTACATCTGCATCATCCCCTCCACGTCCCCCCTTTGTTTGTACACTGCTGCTACTCACTGTTTATTATCACTTCACCCCTACCTACATGTACAAATTACCTGGACTAACCTGTACCCCCGCACAATGACTTGGTACCCCCTGTATATAGCCTCATTACTAACCTGTACCCCCGCACAATGACTTGGTACCCCCTGTATATAGCCTCATTACTAACCTGTACCCCCGCACAATGACTTGGTACCCCCTGTATATAGCCTCATTCCTAACCTGTACCCCCTGTATATAGCCTCATTACTTACCTGTACCCCTGTATATAGCCTCATTACTAACCTGACACCCGCACAATGACTTGGTACCCCCTGTATATAGCCTCATTACTAACCTGTACCCCCTGTATATAGCCTCATTACTAACCTGTACCCCTGCATTACTAACCTGTACCCCCGCACATTGACTTGGTACCCCCTGTATATAGCCTCATTACTAACCTGTACCCCCTGTATATAGCCTCATTACTAACCTGTACCCCCGCACAATGACTTGGTACCCCCTGTATATAGCCTCATTACTAACCTGTACCCCCGCACAATGACTTGGTACCCCCTGTATATAGCCTCATTACTAACCTGTACCCCCGCACAATGACTTGGTACCCCCTGTATATAGCCTCATTACAATGACCCCCGCACAATGACTTGGTACCCCCTGTATATAGCCTCATTCCTAACCTGTACCCCCGCACAATGACTTGGTACCCCCTGTATATAGCCTCATTCCTAACCTGTACCCCCTGTATATAGCCTCATTACTAACCTGTACCCCCTGTATATAGCCTCATTACTAACCTGTACACCCGCACAATGACTTGGTACCCCTGTATATAGCCTCATTACTAACCTGTACACCCTGTATATAGCCTCATTACTAACCTGTACCCCCTGTATATAGCCTCATTACTAACCTGTACCCCCTGACTTGGTACCCCTGTATATAGCCTCATTACTAACCTGTACCCCCTGTATATAGCCTCCTTACTAACCTGTACCCCCGCACAATGACTTGTTACCCCCTGTATATAGCCTCATTACTAACCTGTACCCCCTGTATATAGCCTCCTTACTACCCTGTAACCCCGCACAATGACTTGGTACCCCCTGTATATAGCCTCCTTACTAACCTGTACCCCCGCACAATGACTTGGTACCCCTGTATATAGCCTCATTCCTAACCTGTACCCCCTGACTATATATAGCCTCATTACTAACCTGTACCCCCGCACAATGACTTGGTACCCCCTGTATATAGCCTCATTCCTAACCTGTACCCCCTGTATATAGCCTCATTACTAACCTGTACCCCCTGTATATAGCCTCATTACTAACCTGTACACCCGCACAATGACTTGGTACCCCCTGTATATAGCCTCATTACTAACCTGTACACCCGCACAATGACTTGGTACCCCTGTATATAGCCTCATTACTAACCTGTACCCCTGTATATAGCCTCATTACTAACCTGTACCCCCTGTATATAGCCTCCTTACTAACCTGTACCCCTGCACAATGACTTGTTACCCCAAGTATATAGCCTCATTACTAACCTGTACCCCTGTATATAGCCTCCTTACTAACCTGTAACCCCGCACAATGACTTGGTACCCCCAAGATATATAGCCTCATTACTAACCTGTACCCCCTGTATATAGCCTCATTACTAACCTGTACCCCGCACAATGACTTGGTACCCGCTGTATATAGCCTCATTCCTAACCTGTACCCCCTGTATATAGCCTCATTACTAACCTGTACCCCCTGTATATAGCCTCATTACTAACCTGTACACCCGCACAATGACTTGGTACCCCCTGTATATAGCCTCATTACTAACCTGTACACCCGCACAATGACTTGGTACCCCCTGTATATAGCCTCATTACTAACCTGTACCCCCTGTATATAGCCTCATTACTAACCTGTACCCCCTGTATATAGCCTCCTTACTAACCTGTACCCCGGCACAATGACTTGTTACCCCTGTATATAGCCTCATTACTAACCTGTACCCCCTGTATATAGCCTCCTTACTAACCTGTAACCCCGCACAATGACTTGGTACCCCCAAGATATATAGCCTCATTACTAACCTGTACCCCCTGTATATAGCCTCATTACTAACCTGTACCCCCGCAGAATGACTTGGTACCCCCTGTATATAGCCTCATTACTAACCTGTACCCCCTGTATATAGCCTCATTACTAACCTGTACCCCCGCACATTGACTTGGTACCCCCTGTATATAGCCTCATTACTAACCTGTACCCCCTGTATATAGCCTCATTACTAACCTGTACACCCGCACATTGACTTGGTACCCCCTGTATATAGCCTCATTACTAACCTGTACCCCCTGTATATAGCCTCATTACTAACCTGTACCCCCGCACATTGACTTGGTACCCCCTGTATATAGCCTCATTACTAACCTGTACCCCCTGTATATAGCCTCATTACTAACCTGTACCCCCGCACATTGACTTGGTACCCCCTGTATATAGCCTCATTACTAACCTGTACCCCCGCACATTGACTTGGTACCCCCTGTATATAGCCTCATTACTAACCTGTACCCCTGTATATAGCCTCATTACTAACCTGTACCCCCGCACAATGACTTGGTACCCCCTGTATATAGCCTCATTGCTAACCTGTACCCCCTGTATATAGCCTCATTACTAACCTGTACCCCTGTATATAGCCTCATTACTAACCTGTACCCCCACACATTGACTTGGTACCCCTGTATATAGCCTCATTACTAACCTGTACCCCCGTACAATGACTTGGTACCCCCTGTATATAGCCTCATTACTAACCTGTACCCCGTACAATGACTTGGTACCCCCTGTATATAGCCTCATTACTAACCTGTACCCCCTGTATATAGCCTCATTCCTAACCTGTACCCCCTGTATATAGCCTCATTCCTAACCTGTACCCCCGCACAATGACTTGGTACCCCCTGTATATATCCTTGTTATTATTTTTTCATGCTACTATTTTTTACTTTATTTTATTTAGTAAATATTTTCTTAACACTATTTCTTGAAATGCATTGTTGGTTAATTAAAGGCTTGTAAGTAAGTATTTCACGCTAAGGTCTGTTGTTTTCGGCGTATGTGACACAGAAAATTTGATGTGATCCTTCGCTCTCTTTAATCCTTCAACAGATTTTAGTTTACAACAGACTGTCAGATGGACCAGTGGGAATTCTATGGCACTAGTAAGTAAGTGAGGTCATCAAGAATGTTAATGAGAGTTAAAACAAAGATATTCTGATACTGTATTTGAAAAGGGGCAAGGTCCCACAGAAAAGAGCTCCAAGGTTTTATGTGATGCTATGATTGTTTTGAAGAAGGATGAAAAGTTCCCACCAACGGCCTGTTTGGGTAGCTCTTCCCTGCTTGGGTAGCTCTTCTCTGTTTGGGTAGCGCTTCCCTGCTTGGGTAGCTCTTTCCTGTTTGGGTAGCTCTTCTCTGTTTGCGTAGCTCTTCCCTGTTTGGGTAGCTCTTCCCTGTTTGGGTAGGTCTTCCCTGCTTGGGTAGCTCTTCCCTGTTTGGGTAGCTCTTCTCTGTTTGGGTAGCTCTTCCCTGTTTGGGTAGCTCTTCCCTGCTTGGGTAGCTCTTCCCTGTTTGGGTAGCTCTTCCCTGCTTGGGTAACTCTTCCCTGTTTGGGTAGCGCTTCTCTGTTTGGGTAGCTCTTCCCTGCTTGGGTAGCTCTTCCCTGTTTGGGTAGCTCTTCCCTGCTTGGGTAGCTCTTCCCTGTTTGGGTAGCTCTTCTCTGTTTGGGTAGCTCTTCCCTGTTTGGGTAGCTCTTCCCTGTTTGGGTAGCTCTTCCCTGTTTGGGTAGCTCTTCCCTGTTTGGGTAGCTCTTTCCTGCTTGGGTAGCTCTTCCCTGCTTGGGTAGCTCTTCCCTGCTTGGGTAGCTCTTCCCTGTTTGGGTAGCTCTTCCCTGCTTGGGTAGCTCTTCCCTTTAAATGTCTCTGGCAGAGAAGCTAAATTTCATGGATCAAGATGTCTACTGTTACTTTAAATGCTTTTGTTAAGAGTCTTAGTACACACAGGGAAGATGTTTTGATAAAGCATTTGACAAGGATGCAGCTATAACACAGAGCAATAACATTTGGATGATAACGTGACACAACAATGATAAACCAAGTCCATGAGGTTAAATGTCCATGAGGTCAAATGTCCATGAGGTTAAATGTCCATGAGGTTAAATGTCCATGAGGTTAAATGTCCATGAGGTTAAATGTCCATGAGGATAAATGTCCATGAGGTTAAATGTCCATGAGGTTAAATGTCCATGAGGTTAAATGTCCATAATGTTAAATGTCCATGAGTTTAAATGTCCATGAGGTTAAATGTCCATGAGGTTAAATGTCCACAATGAGGTTAAATGTCCACGAGGTTAAATGTCCACGAGGTTAAATGACATTGAGGTTAAATGTCTGAAAGACTGAACCAGGTTTCTCTCAAGATTTACCCTGTATTTAGCGCCATCATTCATTCCTTCAATTCTGTTTCCCAGTCCCTGTTGATGAAATACATCCCCACAGCATGATGCTGCCACCACCATGCTTCACAGTGGGGATGGTGTTCTTGGGGTGATCAAATCAAATCAAATGTATTTATATAGCCCTTCTTACATCAGGTGATATATCAACGTGCTTTACAGAAACCCAGCCTAAAATCCCAAACAGCAAGTAATGCACGTGTAGAAGCACGGTGGCTAGGAAAAACTCCATAGAAAGGCCAGAACCTAGGAAGAAACCTAGAGAGGAACCAGGCTATGAGGGATGGCCAGTCCTCTTCTGGCTGTGCCCGGTGGAGATTAAAAAAGAACATAGCCAAGATGTTCAAATGCTCATAAATGACCACGCACGCAGAACCGTTGAAACTGGAGCAGCAGCACGGCCAGGTGGACTGGGGACAACAAGGAGTCATCATGCCAGGTAGTCCTGAGGCATAGTCCTGGAGCTCAGGTCCTCCGAGAGAAAGAAAGAAAGAAAGAGAGAATTAGAGAGAGCATACTGAAATTCACACAGGACACTGGGTAAGAAAGGATAAATACTCCAGATATAACAGACTGACCCTATCCCCCGACACATACACTACTGCAGCATAAATACCGGAGGCTAAGACAGGAGGGGTCAGGAGACACTGTGGCCCCATCTGATGATACCCCCGGACAGGGCCAAACAGGCAGGATATAAACCCACCCACTTTGCCAAAGCACAGTCCCCACACCACTAGAAGGATATCTTCAACCACCAACTTACTATCCTGAGACAAGGCCGAGTATAGCCCACAAAGATCTCCGCCATGGCACAACCCATGGGGGGGGGCGCCAACCCAGACAGGAAGACCACGTCAGTGACTCAACCCACTCAGGTGACGCACCCCTCTTAGGGCCGGCATGGAAGAGCACCAGTAAGCCAGTGACTCAGCCCCAGTAACAGAGAATCCCAATGGAGAGAGGGGAACCGGCTAGGCAGAGACAGCAAGGGCGTCGTTGCTCTGTTTGCTTAGAAATTCTAGGGACAATTAGGAGGCCTGTATTGTGACCTTAGTGTACGTGTAGGTATGTACGGCAGGACCAAATCGTAAAGATAGGTAGGAGTAATGCTTTGTAGGTTAGCAGTAAAACCTTTAAATCAGCCCTTGCCTGGATACATTTTTCTTCATCATTGTTGGACACAAAATGCCTGATTTTTGCAATGTCATGTAAATGGAAAAAGCTGTCCTTGAAACAGTCTTGATATGTTCGTGAAAAAAGAGATCAGGGTCCAGAGAAACGCTGAGGTCCTTCACAGTTTTATTTGAGACGACTGTACAACCATCAAGATTAATTGTCAGATTCAACAGAAGATCTTTTTGTTTCTTGGGACCTAGAACAAGCATCTCTGTTTTGTCCGAGTTTAAAAGTAGAAAGTTTGCAGCCATCCACTTCCTTATGTCTGAAACACAGGCTTCCAGCGAGGGCAATTTTGGGGCTTCACCATGTTTCATTGAAATGTACAGCCGTGTTTCATCCGCATAGCGGTGAAAGTTAACATTATGTTTTCGAATGACATCCCCAAGAGGTAAAATATATAGTGAAAACAATAGTGGTCCTAAAACAGAACCTTTAGGAAAACTGAAATGTACAGTTGATTTGTCAGAGGACAAATCATTCACAGAGACAAACTGATATTGTTCCGACAGATAAGATTTAAACCAGGCCAGAACTTGTCCACGTAGACCAATTTGGGTTTCCAATCTCTCCAAAAGAATGTGGTGATCGATGGTATCAAAAGCAGCACTTAGGTCTAGGAGCACGTGAACAGATGCAGAACATCTGTCTGACACCATTAAAAGGTAATTTACCACCTTCACAGGTGCAGTCTCAGTGCTATGATGGGGTCTAAAACCAGACTGAAGCATTTCATATACATTGTCTTCAGGAAAGCAGTGAGTTGTTGCGCAACAGCCTTTTCTAAACTGGAAGATTCGATATAGGCCGATAATTTTTGATATTTTCTGGGACAAGGTTTGGCTTTTTCGAGAGAGGCTTTATTACTGCCACTTTTAGTCATTTTGGTACACATCCGGTGGATAGAGAGCCGTTTATTATGTTCAACATAGGAGGGCCAAGCACAGGAAGCAGCTCTTTCAGTAGTTTAGTTGGAATAGGGCCCAGAATGCAGTTTGCAGGTTTAGAGGCCATGATTATTTTCATCATTGTGTCAAGAGATATAGTACTAAAACACTTGAGCGTCTCTCTTGATCCTAGGTCCTGGCAGGGTTGTGCAGACTCAGGACAACTGAGTTTTGATAGGAATACGCAGATTTAAAGAGGAGTCCGTAATTTGCTTTCTAATGATCATGATCTTTTCCTCAAAGAAGTGCATTTATTTATAACTGCTGAAGTGAAAGCCATCCTCTCTTGGGGAATGCTGCTTTTTAGTTAGCTTTGCAACAGAATCAAAAAAACATTTCGGATTGTGTTTATATTCCTCAATTAAGTTAGAAAAATAGGATGATCGAGCAGCAGTAAGGGCTCTTCGGTACTGCACAGTACCGTCTTTCCAAGCTGGTCGGAAGACTTCCAGTTTGGTGTGGCGCCATTTCCGTTCCAATTTTCTGGAAGCTTGCTTCAGAGCTCAGGTATTTTCTGTATACCAGGGAGCTAGTTTCTTATGACAAATGTTTTTAGTTTTTAGGGGTGCAACTGCATCTAGGGTATTGCGCAATGTTAAATTGGGTTCCTCGGTTAGGTGGTTAACTGATTTTTGTCCTCTGACGTCCTTGGAGTGAGTCTGGAAGGGCATCAAGGAATCTTTGGGTTGTCTGAGGATTTATAGTACGACTTTTGATGTTCCTTGGTTGGGGTCTGAGCAGATTATTTGTTGCAATTGTAAATGTAATAAAATGGTGGTCCGATAGTCCAGGATCATGAGGAAAAACATTAAAATTAAGATCCACAACATTTATTCCATGGGACAAAACTAGATCCAGAGTGTGACTGTGGCAGTGTGTAGGTCCGGAGACATGTTGGACAAAACCAATTGAGTCGATTATGGCTCCGAAAGCCTTTTGGAGTGGGTCTGTGGACTTTTCCATGTGAATATTAAAGTCACCAAAAATGTGAATATTATCTGCCATGACTACAAGATCCGATAGGACTTCAGGGAACTCAGTGAGGAACACTGTATATGGCCCAGGAGGCCTGTAAACAGTAGCTAAAGAAAGTGAGTAGGTTGAGATTGAGTGTAGGCTGCATAGATTTCATGACTAGACAAAATATATTTTTTTGTAAATTGAAATTTGCTATCATAAATGTTTACAACACCTCCGCCTTTGCGTGATGCGCGGGGGATATGGTCACTAGTGTAACCAGGAGGTGAGGCCTCATTTAACACATTAAATTCATCAGGCTTAAGCCATGTTTCAGTCAGGCCAATCACATCGAGATTATGATCAGTGATTGGTTCATTGACCATAACTGCTTTGGAAGTGAGGGAACTAATATTAAGTAGCCCTATTTTGAGATGTGAGGTATCAAAATCTCTTTTAATAATGGCAGGAATGGAAGAGGTCTTTATTACAGTGAGATTGCTAAGGCAAACACCGCCGTGTTTAGTTTTGCCCAACCTAGGTCGAGGCACAGACATGGTCTCAATG
>NC_060184.1:79285623-79403123 GCF_021184085.1 Oncorhynchus gorbuscha | reverse complement strand
GGCAATGGATCTGCCTGCTCTACTCAGAGAAGAGGGGTGCCCAGAACAGGCCCAGAACAGGCCCAGAACTGGCCCAGAACTGGCCCAGAACCGGCCCAGAACAGGCCCAGAACTGGCCCAGAACCGGCCCAGAACAGGCCCAGAACTGGCCCAGAACAGGCCCAGGACAGGCCCAGGACAGGCCCAGAACCGGCCCAGAACAGGCCCAGAACAGGCCCAGAACTGGCCCAGAACCGGCCCAGAACAGGCCCAGAACAGACCCAGAACAGGCCTAGGACAGGCCTAGGACAGGCCCAGAACAGGCCTAGGACAGAGAGAAGAAAAACACACAAAGGAAATCAGCCAATGGCAGCTGTCCAAAGGGCTTTGACTTCTCAAACGAGGCAGAAAGAAAATACTGTATGAAGCCACTAATTCAGCCACTTGCTTAGATAACTTGCTACTTAAACTTAGGAGTTGCATTAAAACACGTAATTATTTGTTTTTCACACAGATTTACAAAAAATAAAAATAAAAAAGCTGCCAGATCTAAAATGCTTCATTAATTTTCTTTCAATTTTGTTTTGCTTCAGTTACACTTCTCTACTCAGATACAGAGACAGAGACAGAGACAGAGAGACACACTGGCCTTCTGTCTGATGTGTAGCTACTTTTCTCCCGTAAAATGAAATGACTCACTTTAAGCAAAACATTACGAAATGTAGCCGGCTACATTCATTACACGATAAACGTTAGAAACACGATGGCCAGTTCTCTCAGTCTCTCAACCTCTCTCTGTGGGACCCTATTCCCTATGTAGAGCACTACTTTTGGCCACAACCCCGATTGGCCCAGGTCAAAAGTAGTGCATAACATAGGGAATAGGGTGCCACTTGGGACACTTTTTCTCTCTAAGCTTCCCGGAAGCCTGACGATTCCAGTTCCAGAATGCAGTGATGGAACTTAAACGTTCCATGTGTCTTAATTCTCAAAGGATCCACTGGAGCGATTGTGGTAAGCACTTCTAATCAGCATGTTGTTCTTCACCGTTCGGAACAGTTGGTTAGAGAATCGGAACCATAAGGGGCTTTCTAGAACCCGAACCCAGAAAGAACCTGAGGCCTGTTTTTCATCTCCGACGACAACAGCGACGATACCTCCCGGTCCCCAGGCCATCCCTCATAGCCTCTATCCCAAATGGCACCCTGTCCTCTATATATATAGTGCACTACATTTAACTACAGTCCTATGGGCTAGGACACATCAAGCTGCCAGCTTTAAGTAAAGTCTTTCATTTTTCAAGATAAAACAAAGCGTTCTTACACGTCAAGCTCAATAACTGATCGGCGATTGATCAATCGGATCAAATAGAGAAAATATATATTTTTTTATCTTCTATCTTTTTTGTTGTTGTTGATATAAAGAAATGAGAAACAATGAGAAGAGGCCTTTTATCCACTGAAAGCATGATCATATCTGACTTGAAAAGCTCAACCATTACTTTCCCTTTTACACAATAAAAAAAAGCATCTGTCACAATGACCACATCGTGATTTCTACTCTCCATTGGTTAAATGATGCATGACTCACATCATCCCCTGAGAGACAGAGAGAGAGGGGAGGAGGGGGGGTGAAGGAGAGTGACAGAGAGTGAGAAAGGGAGAGGGGTGGTGAAGGAGAGTGACAGAGAGAGAGGGGAGAGGGTGAGGAGAGAGGGGAAAGAGCCCAACAGAGACAGAGACACAGAGAGAGATAGACAGAGACAGAGAGACACAGAGAGAGAGAGAGAGACAGAAACAGAGAGAGACACAGAGAGACACAGAGAGAGAGAGAGAGAGAGAGACAGAGAGAGAGAGAGAGACAAAGACAGAGACAGAGACAGAGAGACACAGAGAGAGAGAGAGAGACAGAGAGACACAGAGAGAGAGAGACAGAGACAGAGACAGAGAGACACAGAGAGAGAGAGAGACAGAGACAGAGAGACACAGAGAGAGAGAGAGAGACAGCATACCATCTGTCTGATGTCTCTTCCAGGTTAACCAATCAAGGAATCATTAGAGTACTCATAGACACATTACACACTATGACATCATCGTTGATAGCAATTCTAGGCTAATTCTGGGACTGTACAGATTACTGCGTATACAGCTCACTCCATGTTGTGAGAACTCATTTGGGTTGCGTCCCACAATGGCACCGTATTCCCTACATAGTGCACTACCCTATGTGCCCTGGTCACATTATAGAGAATAGGGTGCCATTTGGGACAAAACCCATGGAATACCATCATGGAATTCCCATTCCTAGACATGACATACAGTACTTCATTAGTAAGGCTAAATGTTAGCTTTCTGAGATGGATTCAGATGCAGCATGGGTAATCAGCTCTGGGGAACGAACGAGTAGGACAAGGAGTAAGACAGAGTGAGTAGACATTTCTAAGAGCACAGTCGAACACAGTCAAGCAACAAGCAAAACAAGGCCAAGTGTATAAACATGTGAAGTTGTGAATTGGATGCTTCTATCTAACAAATAAAGACTCCCACGTGAGCTAGCAAAATTCTTTCAAAACTACTCTGTTAATCCAAGTTCCAAAACGCACTTGAACCACAACATCACTGAGCGCAGAATCTTGGTTAGGTAGTAACTGGAACTAAAGGAACACCAAAACACGAACTCCCCAAATCTTAACCATCACTCCTACGGTACCCATTATCATGCCAACCTAACCCCGAACCAACCCACTAACCAAAACCCTTCACTCTGTCTGAGCTAGTGGACGATTGGGCCCCGAGACTGACATTTTTTTCTTTCTTCTTGCAGTTGATACGAAGCACGAAACTCAAAAACCTGTTGGCGAAATGTTTCTATAACTGTATATCCAGTTGGTTTTTAATTCATCCCAGCGTGTAATATCCTACTCCCCTTCGTCTGTCAAAGAGATTCATGTTCAGCGACACAAAATAAATACATCAATATGGACGTTTTATTACCAAGGGGGTTGGGGGGGTATACAATTCCTCAAATACACAGTAAAATTGCCTCCATGTGATTAAAGTACAGTGGAGGCTTTATTGGGGAGGTTTCCACTGGGCCACCTTCAGACTCACACCACAAATACGACCCTTTTATTGATGCACTAAAGACTGGCGTGTCAATAACATCGGTTATGTATAACACAAGAGACTACGTCCCACATGGAACCCTATTCCCTACACAGTGCACTACTTTTGTATCAAAAGTAGTGCACTATATTGGGAATAGGGTGCCATCTGCCACTTTGAACACTGGCCTTCAGAACAATTAAGGCTTTGCCATCCAAGCAAACAAACATAAGCTTTAGTCGTCTAAGCCATCTGAGGCATTACATGGACGTTTGAGACAGAGAAGTTGTAGTGTGTAGTGAAAGTACTGCTATGCCCAGCGTACTGTGCTGAAACCTGGTGTGTTGTTGGAGTTCTCGTTGGTTTGTTACATCACTGTTTGTACTCAGTATGCGGTTCAGCTCTAATATGTTCTTCAGCTCATGTTTGGACTGGTTTGGGATGTGTTTTGGGATCTGGTTTAGGCTGATTCGTGATGTGGTTTGGGATGTGGTTTGGGCTGTTTTTGGATGTGTTTTGGGATCTGGTTTGGGCTGTTTTTGGAATCTGGTTTGGGCTGGTTTGTGATGTGTTTTGGGATCTGGTTTGGGCTGGTTCGTGATGTGTTTTGGGATCTGGTTTGGGCTGATTTGTGATGTGTTTTGGGATCTGATTTGGGCTGGTTCGTGATGTGTTTTGGGATCTGGTTTAGGATGTGTTTTGGGATGTGTTTGGGCTGGTTCATGATGTGTTTTGGGAGCTGGTTTGGGTTTGTTCGTGATGTGTTTTGGGATCTGGTTTGGGTTGGTTCGGGATGTGTTTTAGGATCTGGTTTGGGCTGGTTTGTAATGTGTTTTGAGATCTGGTTTGGGTTGCTTTGGGATGTGTTTGGGCTGGTTCGTGATGTTTTTTGGGATCTGGGTTGGGCTGGTTTGTGATGTGTTTTGGAATGTCTTTGGGCTGGTTCGTGATGTGTTTTGGGATCTGGTTTGGGCTGGTTTGTGATGTGTTTTAGGATCTGGTTTGGGCTGGTTCATGATGTGTTTTGGAATCTGGTTTTGGCTGTTTTGGGATCTGGTTTGGGTTGGTTCATGATGTGTTTTGGGAACTGGTTTGGGTTGTTTTGCGATGTGTTTGGGCTGGTTCGTGATGTGTTTTGGGAACTGGTTTGGGTTGTTTTGGGATGTGTTTGGGCTGGTTCGTGATGTGTTTTGGGATCTGGTTTGGGCTGGTTCGTGATGTGTTTTGGGAACTGGTTTGGGTTGTTTTGGGATGTGTTTGGGCTGGTTCGTGATGTGTTTTGGGATCTGGTTTGGGCTGGTTCGTGATGTGTTTTGGGATCTGGTTTGGGCTGGTTTGTGATGTGTTTTAGGAACTGGTTTGGGTTGTTTTGCGATGTTTTGGGCTGGTTCATGATGTGTTTTGGGATCTGGTTTGGGTTGTTTTGCGATGTTTTGGGCTGGTTCATGATGTGTTTTGGGATCTGGTTTGGGTTGGTTCGTGATGTGTTTTGGGATCTGGTTTGGGTAGTTTTGCGATGTTTTGGGCTGGTTCATGATGTGTTTTGGGATCTGGTTTGGGTTGTTTTGCGATGTTTTGGGCTGGTTCATGATGTGTTTTGGGATCTGGTTTGGGTTGGTTCGTGATGTGTTTTGGGATCTGGTTTGGGTAGTTTTGGGATGTGTTTGGACTGGTTCATTTTAGGACTAGGGTTGCAAAGCAAATGGTAATTTACCAAAGTCAGCAGAATCTATAGTAACTGTGATAATTTATTCTTGAATAACTTTGAACAAAAATAATTCGTATAGTATTCATTTTTTATATCTGTGTCCATATTGTCCATTAGTTTCCATGTGCTGGTCAGACCATATGGTTCAATAGAAAATAGGCTATTATCGTGTCTTTGATGATGCCGGATTAAGTGATATGATATGCTATTCTATAAAATAATTTCTCTGAAATTAATATTACCTGATTAAGCTAATCAGGTAGATAATTAACTAGAATGTCGGGGCACCACGAAAGAGTGTTTGTAGAGCTGTTATCTTCCGAATAAACTCTTAAAGACCTAGTAATCTTAAACATCAATAGCAATCAATATTAATCGTCACCTTATTTCAGTCTCATCTGAACATCGTAGAATTCTTGGTTATCTTCACGAACCCTGGCTAACAAGTTGAATCAGCAATACAACTTTGGTTTAATTATTTATTTACTAAATACCTAAATAATCACACAGAATTACATAAACACAGAATGGATATTATGTCATACAGAAAACGTCCCTGGTGGACTGAGCCGACATGACGGCTAGTTACACAAAGGAAAGGGGGTTGGGTTTGAGTGAAAGAGCGGGAAGACTGAGGAACAAAGGGAGAATCTATGCTTTCGTAAATACAGTATCTTATGCATTCTAAATTACTGCTCATTTGAAAAAGGAGAATGAAATAAATATTGACTCTGAGCTGCGCGTCGGTAGGTTGGTCATAGATGCTGGCCGAGATCTTCCTTGTCCTTTGAAGAGTTCTCTGGTGGTAAACTGGATACTTGGTCGTATCGTGTAGTTTGTTAGGACAGATCCTTTGTCCGTCCTTTCCTATCCCACGGTTTACAGCTGCGGTTGCTAACGCAAAGGCTAGGAGGTATCACTTCTTTAGTGAATAAGTGTTCAAAGTTCATACCAAGTTCCCATACTTTAAGCTCATGCTATATTCTGGCTCGTATGGTCGAAATTCATCCGTTCGTCGTGTCGATCGTCACCTTCACATTGAATCACAATGCTAATTGTAACGTACGACCATCGTCCACACGTCCTCAGAACAGCAGGTTACATTTTCATCAAGGGCTTTATATAGTGGTAGGAGAGAGGGCATGTTTCATAGTTTACAACCAATGTCTCTTCACATGGGCGGGCCACTGAGTGAGCAGAGCTTTACCCTTATGAAAACCCAAATCTCTCATTTGGAAGCTAAAATTCCATTTAATCTATTCACAAATATTTTCATTATTTAAACATTTAAATTGCACAACAATTCCATGTGAATCTTATAACTATAATGTGTAGACTGTCCAGGATACAGTTTATGTCATCCTAATAAGAATGTCTCGATTTCAACCGAACTGACATCATATTCATTATGTACAAACGCATATTTTCAACTGGTTGAATTACCGAAATATTGTTCCTTTCCCCCCACCTTTTGATGTTCCCCGACTCTCTATGTTCAACAAAGGCTCTTCAAGAGTCCTTCAGTAGAGTCAAGAGAGCGAGGGAAGGGAGAAAGGTATTTATGGGTGGGGGGGGGGCAGCATCATGAGGCCAATATCATGACTCTAGCCTAATTAATGAGAAAAAGCTTCTAATCAACAACGGCATTGTTTTCAATTAAATTGACTCTGCAACTTTTTAAACTTCCAACTATTGCCACCAGTTTGGTGCCAAAACATTTAAAACAATGTTGAATAGTAAAATAAATACAAGTGTGTAATAAAATATAACTGAACCTGGCGCATCACTTAGCAGTACCCTGAACCCTGGCCCATCACTTAGCAGTACCCTGAACCCTGGCCCATCACTTAGCAGTACCCTGAACCCTGGCCCATCACTTAGCAGTACCCTGAACCCTGGCCCATCACTTAGCAGTACCCTGATCCCTGGCCCATCACTTAGCAGTACCCTGAACCCTGGCCCATCACTTAGCAGTACCCTGAACCCTGGCCCATCACTTAGCAGTACCCTGAACCCTGGCCCATCACTTAGCAGTACCCTGAACCCTGGCCCATCACTTAGCAGTACCCTGATCCCTGGCCCATCACTTAGCAGTACCCTGATCCCTGGCCCATCACTTAGCAGTACTCTGATCCCTGGCCCATCACTTAGCAGTACCCTGATCCCTGGCCCATCACTTAGCAGTACTCTGATCCCTGGCGCATCACTTAGCAGTACTCTGATCCCTAGCCCATCACTTAGCAGTACTCTGATCCCTGGCCCATCACTTAGTTCTTCTCTTTCAGTCTCATTTCATAACGCTAAAAACCGGTGTAGGCTGGAATGAAAAGGTTAACTAGTCAGACAACATGACTAACACTCTGCAGGTTGAAATGAAAAGGTTAACTAGTCAGACAACATGAATAACACTCTGCAGGCTGGAAGTAAAGGTTAACTAGTGAGACTACAGGACTAACACTCTGCAGGTTGAAATG
The DNA here is from genome assembly GCF_021184085.1 of Oncorhynchus gorbuscha. Taxonomy (NCBI): domain Eukaryota; kingdom Metazoa; phylum Chordata; class Actinopteri; order Salmoniformes; family Salmonidae; genus Oncorhynchus; species Oncorhynchus gorbuscha. Next base: position 79,395,858 of record NC_060184.1, on the reverse strand, counting down.
AAAAGGTTAACTAGTCAGACAACATGAATAACAATCTGCAGGCTGGAAGTAAAGGTTAACTAGTGAGACTACAGGACTAACACTCTGCAGGCTGGAAGTAAAGGTTAACTAGTGAGACTACAGGACTAAACTCTGCAGGCTGGAAGTAAAGGTTAACTAGTGAGACTACAGGACTAACACTCTGCAGGCTGGAAGTAAAGGTTAACTAGTGAGACTACAGGACTAAACTCTGCAGGCTGGAACTAAAGGTTAACTAGCCAGACAACATGAATAAAACTCTGCAGGCTGAAAGAAGGAAATGTTGACAAAGCATTTTGAGGACAGGGTATTGATGTGAAAAACGTTTAGTGCGAGTGCTTTGGTATCTGTCATTAAAGATCCCTACTATGTATTTGAAAACCGCCCAACAGATAAATAATAATATAATAATAATAATAATAATATATGCCATTTAGCAGACGCTTTTATCCAAAGCGACTTACAGTCATGTGTGCATACATTCTACGTATGGGTGGTCCCGGGGATCGAACCCACTACCCTGGCGTTACAAGCGCCATGCTCTACCAACTGAGCTACAGAAGGACCATAATAAAAGGGTGCACTATCATTAGAAACACCACAGCACATTTTCATATGCATTTGTTTTGTGAATACAACATTGTACCATTTCGAGATGAATCCTCCAACACAGTACCATTGTCAGTTGGCCAAAAGGGCCTATAACTCCTATTTGGCATTGAAAAACAGTGATGGACAATTAATGACTAACAAGATGATAGTAAATCACAAAGAGCTAATTCATCGGTGGTGGTGGAGGGAGAAGCACATTTTTATGTTTCTGAACAACCCTAGCTTTCTTTAGCCTCCTCCATCACTCACACAGACATCCAAACAGAGAGGATAGTTTCTAAGAAGAGAATATGGGGAGGGAGGGAGGGAGGGAGGGAGGGAGGGAGGGAGGGAGGGAGGGAGGGAGGGAGGGAGGGAGGGAGGGAGGGAGGGAGGAGAGAATAAAGGGGGAGATGGTAGAGGGAGATGGAGGGAGAGGGAAGGTAGAGGGAGAGAATAAAGGGTGATGGAGGGAGAGAGGTAGGTAGAGGGAGAGATGGAGGGAGAGAGGGAAGGTAGAGGGAGAGAATAAAGGGTGAGAGAGGGTAGAGATAGATGGAGGGAGAGAGGGAAGGTAGAGGGAGAGATGGAGGGAGATAGGGAAGGTGGAGGGAGAGAATAAAGGGGGAGAGATGGTAGAGAGAGAGATGGAGGGAGAGATTACATCTTTCTTTTTTTATGTAACTAGGCAAGACAGTTAAAAAAAAAAAAAAAATCTTATTTACAGGGGCTGAACAACAGATTTTTACCAGCTTGGGGATTCGTGGTAGCAACCTTTCAGTTACTGGCCCAACGCTCTAACCACTAGCCTAGAGGGAGAGATGGAGGGAGACAACGTAGAGGGAGAGATGGATGGAGAGACGGGAGAGATGGAAGGAGAGAAGGGAGAGATGGAGGGAGACAATGTAGAGGGAGAGATGTAGGGAGAGATGTATGGACAGATGGAGGGAGACAACGTAGAGGGAGAGATGGATGGAGAGACGGGAGAGATGGAAGGAGAGAAGGGAGAGATGGAGGGAGACAATGTAGAGGGAGAGATGTAGGGAGAGATGTATGGACAGATGGAGGGAGACAACGTAGAGGGAGAGATGGATGGAGAGACGGGAGAGATGGAAGGAGAGAAGGGAGAGATGGAGGGAGACAATGTAGAGGGAGAGATGGATGGAGAGGAGGTAGAGGGAGAGATGTAGGGAGAGATGTATGGACAGATGGAGGGAGACAATGTAGAGGGAGAGATGGATGGAGAGACGGGAGAGATGGAAGGATAGAAGGGACAGATGGAGGGAGAGAAGGTAGAGGGAGAGATGGATGGAGAGGAGGTAGAGGGAGAGATGGAGGGAGACAATGTAGAGGGAGAGATGGATGGAGAGGAGGTAGAGGGAGATGGATGTAGAGGAGAGATGGATGGAGAGGAGAGAGGTGTAGGGAGGATGGAGGGAGAGAAGGTAGAGAGATGGAGGGAGACAATGTAGAGGGAGAGATGGATGGAGAGGAGGTAGGGGAGAGATGTAGGAGATGGGGACAGATGGAGAGATGGAGGGAGAGGGAGAGGAGGTAGATGGAGGATGTATGGACAGATGGAGGACAACGTAGGGAGGATGGATGGAGATGGAGGATGGAAGACAAGGGAGACAATGTAGAGGGAGAGATGGATGGAGAGGAGGTAGAGGGAGAGATGTAGGGAGAGATGTATGGAGATGGAGAGACAATGTAGAGGGAGAGATGGATGGAGATGGGGACAGATGGAGGGAGACAATGTAGAGGGAGAGATGGATGGAGAGGAGGTAGAGGGAGAGATGGAGGGAGACAATGTAGAGGGAGAGATGGATGGAGAGGAGGTAGAGGGAGAGGATGTAGGGAGAGATGGATGGAGAGAGGTAGAGGGAGAGATGGGGAGAGATGGAGGGAGACAATGTAGAGGGAGAGATGGATGGAGAGGAGGTAGAGGGAGAGATGTAGGGAGAGATGTATGGACAGATGGAGGGAGACAACGTAGAGGATGGAGGGAGAGATGGATGGAGATGGATGGAGAGGAGGTAGAGGGAGAGATGGAGGAGACAATGGAGAGAAGGTAGAGGGAGAGATGGATGGAGGGAGAGATGTATGGACAGATGGAGGGAGACAACGTAGAGGGAGAGATGGATGGAGAGGAGGTAGAGGGAGAGATGGAGGGAGACAATGTAGAGGGAGAGATGGATGGAGAGGAGGTAGAGGGAGAGATGGAGGGAGACAATGTAGAGGGAGAGATGGATGAAGAGAAGGTAGAGGGAGAGATGGATGGAGAGGAGGTAGAGGGAGAGACGGAGGGAGACAATGTAGAGGGAGAGATGGATGGAGAGGAGGTAGAGGGAGAGATGGAGGGAGACAATGTAGAGGGAGAGATGGATGGAGAGGAGGTAGAGGGAGAGATGTAGGCAGAGATGTATGGACAGATGGAGGGAGACAACGTAGAGGGAGAGATGGATGGAGAGGAGGTAGAGGGAGAGATGGAGGGAGACAATGTAGAGGGAGAGATGGATGGAGAGGAGGTAGAGGGAGAGATGGAGGGAGACAATGTAGAGGGAGAGATGGATGGAGAGGAGGTAGAGGGAGAGATGGAGGGAGACAATGTAGAGGGAGAGATGGATGGAGAGGAGGTAGAGGGAGAGATGTAGGGAGAGATGTATGGACAGATGGAGGGAGACAACGTAGAGGGAGAGATGGATGGAGAGGAGGTAGAGGGAGAGATGGAGGGAGACAATGTAGAGGGAGAGATGGATGGAGAGGTAGAGGGAGAGATGGAAGGAGACAATGTAGAGGGAGAGATGGATGGAGAGGAGGTAGAGGGAGAGATGTAGGGAGAGATGTATGGACAGATGGAGGGAGACAACGTAGAGGGAGAGATGGATGGAGAGGAGGTAGAGGGAGAGATGTAGGGAGAGATGTATGGACAGATGGAGGGAGACAACGTAGAGGGAGAGATGGATGGAGAGACGGGAGTGATAGAGGGAGATAGAGGGAGAGATGAAAGGAGAGATGGAGGGAGAGAAGGTAGAGGGAGAGATGGATGGAGAGAAGGTAGAGGAAAAGATGGAGGGAGACAATGTAGAGGGAGAGATGGATGGAGAGGAGGTAGAAGGAGAGATGTAGGGAGAGATGTATGGACAGATGGAGGGAGACAACGTAGAGGGAGATATGGAGGGAGGGAAGGTAGAGGGAGAGACGGAGGGAGAGATGGAGGTAGAGGAGGTAGAGGGAGAAACGGAGGTAGAGGAGGTAGAGGGAGAGACGGCGGTAGAGGAGGTAGGACCGTGTTTTTCACTTTAAGCCTCTCCGGTGTGGTTTGAGGCTCATGGCTTCCCTGTGGCCCAAATGGAACCCTGGTCAAAGACAGAGGAACATTTCACCTCCTCACTGCAGCAGATGGGGATATCAAATCAAACTGATTCAGAAAGCCCTTCTTACATCAGCTGATATATCAAAGTGCTGTACACTATCAGCCACAACACTCATGCACACGCTCATACACAAACACAAACACACACACACACATAAACACACACACACACACACACACACACACACACACACACACACACACACACACATAAACACAAACACACACACACACACACACACATAAACACATGTTGGTAAGATGGCGCCGAAGAAGATGGCTGATATCTTACATGTTCCTAACCAACTGTGCTATTTTGTTTTTCTACATTGTTTGAAACTTATTTTTTAACTTATTTTGTACATAATGTTGCTGCTACCGTCTCTTATGACCGAAAATATCTTCCGGACATCAGAATGTCGATTTCTCACCACGACCTGGAAGAAGTCCAAGGAGAAGGATATACTCCCAGGAACAGGCCCAAATCCCCGTCATTTGATTGAAGAAAATACAGAGGAAAGGGGGGCATAGGTCGAGCTGCCTTCTGAGTGTCCTTAGGTGAGCGAGTAAACTCCCACTGCCATCCGTTCTACTGGCTAACGTGCAGTCATTGGAAAATAAAATTGGTGACCTATGATCACGATTATCCTACCAACGGGACATTAAAAACTGTAATATCTTATGTTTCACAGAGTCGCGGCTGAATGACGACACAGATAATATAGGGCTGGTGGGATTTTCCATGCACCGGCAGAACAGAGAAGCTACGTCTGGTAAGAGAAGGGGTGGGGTGTGTGTCAATTTGTCAATAACAGCTGGTACGCAATGTCTAATATTAAAGAAGTCTCGAGGTATTGCTCGCCTGAGGTAGAGGACCTTATGATAAGCTGTAGACCACACTATCTACCAAGAGAATTCTCATCTATATTATTCGTAGCTGTCTATTTACCACCACAGAACGATGCTGACTCTATGACCGCACTCAACCAACTATAAGCTATAGGACTGTTTTGCAAGCACAGGCTGGAATATGTTCTGGGATTCATGTAATGGCATTGAGGAGAATACCACCTCAGTCATCGGCTTCATCAATAAGTTAATCGACCCCACAGTGACCATGCGTACATATCCCAACCAGAAACTATGGATTACAGGCAACATCAAAGGCTAGAGCTGCCACTTTCAAGGACCGGGACACTAATCCGGACGCCTAAAAGAAATCCTGCAAAGCCCTCAGAGGAACTATCAAACAAGTAAAGCGTCAATACAGGATTAAGATTGAATCCTACTACACCAGCTCTGATGCTCGTCGGATGTGGTAGGGCTTGAAAACTATTATGGACTAAAAAGGGAAACCCAGTCACAAGCTGCCCAGTGACGTGGGCCTACCAGATGAGGTAAATGCCTTTTATGTTCACTTCGAGGCAAGCAACACTGAAGCATGCACGAGAGAACCAGCTGTTCTGGACGACTGTGTGATAACGCTCTCGGTTGCCGATGTGAGCAAGACCTATAAACAGGTCAACATTAACAAAGCCGCGGGGCCAGACGGATTACCAGGACAGGTACTCAGAGCAACTGGCAAGTGGCTTCACTGAAATTTTCAACCTGTACCTGATCGAGTCTGTAATGGCTACATGTTTCAAGCAGACCACCATAGTCCCTGTGTCCAAGAAAGTGAAGGTAACCTGTCTAAATGATTACCACCCCATAGCACTCATGTCATAAATGCTTCGTAGCAAAGGTACTGTAGCCATTAAGTGCCTTGAAAGGCATGGCTCACATCAACAGCATCCTCCCTTAGACACACTCCAATTTGCATATGCCCCAACAAATCCACATATAATGCAATCTCAATCACATTCCACACTGCTTTTTCCTACCTGGACAAAAGGAACACCCATGTCAGAATGCTGTTCATTGACTACAGCTCAGTGTTCAACAACATTTTGCCCACGAATCTCATCACTAAGCTAAGGGGATTAACCACCTCCCTCAGCAACTGGATCCTGGACTTCCTGCCATCCAGGACCTATATAATAGATGGTGTCTGAGGAAAGCCCATAAAATTGTCAGATACCACAGTCACCCAAATCATAGTCTGGTTTCTCTGCTACCGCACGGCAAGTGGTACCGGAGCGCCAAGTCTAGGACCAAATGGCTTCTCAACAGCTTCTACCCCCAAACCCTAAGACTGTTGAACAATCACTAAAATCGCCACCGGACGATTTACATTGACCCTCCATTTTGTACGCTGTTGCTACTCACTGTTTATTGTCTATGCATAGTCACTTTACCCCTACCTACACGTACAAATTACCTCGACTAACCTGTACCCCCGCACACTGACTCTGTACCGGTACCCCTGTATATAGTCCCGTTATATTTTATCATATGATTTTGGCTACATATATTTGAATTAAATAATTAACTTTGCTTACATTAATTCATTGAAAAATAACTTGCTTATTGGTCATTTTTACCTGCAAGTTGGTTCAACCACCGTCCTCTTGGTTAATCTAGAATGGAAGTTGGTTTTTTGAATAGGAAGGGCAGTTACATTTTGAATAGGAAGGGCAGTTACATTTTGAATAGGAAGGGCAGTTACATTTTGAATAGGAGGGGCAGTTACATTTTGAATAGGAGGGGCAGTTACATTTTGAATAGGAAGGGCAGTTACATTTTGAATAGGAAGGGCAGTTACATTTTGAATGGGAAGGGCAGTTACATTTTGAATGGGAAGGGCAGTTACATTTTGAATAGGAAGGGCAGTTACATTTTGAATGAGAAGGGCAGTTACATTTTGAATAGGAAGGGCAGTTACATTTTGAATGAGAAGGGCAGTTACATTTTGAATAGGAAGGGCAGTTACATTTTGAATATGAAGGGCAGTTACATTTTGAATAGGAAGGGCAGTTACATTTTGAATGGGAAGGGCAGTTACATTTTGAATAGGAAGGGCAGTTACATTTTGAATAGGAAGGGCAGTTACATTTTGAATGAGAAGGGCAGTTACATTTTGAATGAGAAGGGCAGTTACATTTTGAATATGAAGGGCAGTTACATTTTGAATAGGAGGGGCAGTTACATTTTGAATAGGAAGGGCAGTTACATTTTGAATAGGAGGGGCAGTTACATTTTGAATAGGAGGGGCAGTTACATTTTGAATAGGAAGGGCAGTTACATTTTGAATAGGAGGGGCAGTTACATTTTGAATAGGAAGGGCAGTTACATTTTGAATAGGAAGGGCAGTTACATTTTGAATAGGAGGGGCAGTTACATTTTGAATAGGAAGGGCAGTTACATTTTGAATAGGAAGGGAAGTTACATTTTGAATGAGAAGGGCAGTTACATTTTGAATAGGAGGGGCAGTTACATTTTGAATAGGAAGGGCAGTTACATTTTGAATAGGAAGGGCAGTTACATTTTGAATAGGAAGGGCAGTTACATTTTGAATAGGAAGGGCAGTTACATTTTGAATAGGAAGGGCCGTTACATTTTGAATAGGAAGGGCAGTTACATTTTGAATAGGAAGGGCAGTTACATTTTGAATAGGAAGGGCAGTTACATTTTGAATAGGAAGGGCAGTTACATTTTGAATAGGAAGGGCAGTTACATTTTGAATAGGAAGGGCAGTTACATTTTGAATAGGAAGGGCAGTTACATTTTGAATAGGAAGGGCAGTTACATTTTGAATAGGAAGGGCAGTTACATTTTGAATAGGAAGGGCAGTTACATTTTGAATAGGAAGGGCAGTTACATTTTGAATAGGAAGGGCAGTTACATTTTGAATAGGAAGGGCCGTTACATTTTGAATAGGAAGGGCAGTTACATTTTGAATAGGAAGGGCAGTTACATGTTGAATAGGAAGGGCAGTTACATTTTGAATAGGAAGGGCAGTTACATTTTGAATAGGAAGGGCAGTTACATTTTGAATAGGAAGGGCAGTTACATTTTGAATAGGAAGGGCCGTTACATTTTGAATAGGAAGGGCAGTTACATTTTGAATAGGAAGGGCAGTTACATTTTGAATAGGAAGGGCAGTTACATTTTGAATAGGAAGGGCAAGGTAGATGAACACATAGTCTCCGCAAGTCTTTTAGTGAGCTGGTAGATGAACACATTGTCTCTGTTATTAACATATCAAAAAATGTATGGGTGATATTAACTGATGTGGAAATTAGATTAGACTTAGAAATACTTATTTTTCCAGTTTGGTGTGATGAGTCAATGTTCTAATGTTTAAGAGTTCAGTGACCAGCCGGAGGAAGAACAGCACCCTCCTCAGGTGATAGGTACACAATGTACAGCCAATTAGAGTTAATTAATACACACCTGGGCCCACTGATTGCTTTGTGTCTTCCTCTATATAGGTGTGCCAGGAGAGGACTCTGGGGTAGAGATGGGGACATGTGATGAATTTGGATTTTCCGACTGGGGCTCATTGTCTCGCTGTTATTCACCAAGGCAGGCTATAGTTATATGAGAACTACATTAACATGTAATGGAGAAGCACTATTTCCCGATTCATAGATTGAGTAAGAAATCAATGTTTTATGGAACCTTTATACTGCCGATTGGGGTACAGACACTCATAAAGGCTGTTTTTCTTCAGCTGTAAGATGTGGCACATTTTGGGAACAGGGTGCTATTTGGCCCACGGCCATTGAAAATATTTGAAGATTTGATAGCTGGCTCTATGTCCATAGGTGATGTTCTTGGCTGTGGAAGAACCTAGGTGCCCTAACAGACTTTAGTCATAAATGTACTCTTATCAATCAACACATTATTCCCTACATCCCATCATAATTAAAACCCAGATTGATTTGTTTTGACACCTGCTTTGAGAAGTCAACCATAGAAGGGGGGTAAAAGTCTCCTCATAACCTATCCGTTTCAGCCACCTGTACATACAGTCTGAGTCGAGGTGACTTGCAGATCTTACAAGAGTCTCTTGTTAAATATATTAAACCATAAACTGGCAGTAGGAAGTAAAAGGAGAAGGTTAATTGTGACCGACAAGTTCCTAAAAAAATGGATGCTGTGAAAAACAGCTGACATTTGGATGATGACCAACGTGTAACAGGTCTACTACAGTGGGACCCGAGAGACTGGAAAAACAGCTTCTATCTCAGGGCCATCAGACTGTTAAATGAACAGACATAACTAACACAGACAAGGCAGCTGCCTACATACAGGCTTTGAGACATTTAATACCCAATCACTGGCCACTTTAATACATGCATCACTGGCCACTTTAATACATGCATCACTGGCCACTTTAATAAATGCATCACTGGCCACTTTAATAAATGCATCACTGGCCACTTTAATAAATGCATCACTGGCCACTTTAATAAATGTATCACTGGCCACTATAATAAATGCATCACTGGCCACTTTAATAAATGCATCACTGGCCACTTTAATAAATGCATCACTGGCCACTTTAATAAATGCATCACTGGCCACTCTAAACAATTTACATTTACATTTAAGTCATTTAGCAGACGCTCTTATCCAGAGCGACTTACAAATTGCCACTTTAATAATGTTTACATATCCTACATTACTCATCTCATATGTATATACTGAATCTTATACCATGTATTGCATCTTACCTATGCTGCTCGGACATCGCTCATCCATATATTTATATGTACATATTCTCATTCACCCCTTTACATTTGTGTGTATTAGGTAGTTGTGGGGAATTGTTAGATTACTTATTAGATATTACTGCATGGTTGGACCTAGAAGCACAAGCATTTCACTACACTCGCATTAACATCTGCTAGCCATGTGCATGTGACCAATAACATCTGCTAACCATGTGTATGTGACGAATAACATCTGCTAACCCTGTGTATGTGACCAATAACATCTGCTAGCCATGTGTATGTGACCAATAACATCTGCTAGCCATGTGTATGTGACCAATAACATCTACTAACCATGTGTATGTGACCAATAACATCTGCTAACCATGTGACCAATAACATCTGCTAACCATGTGTATGTGACCAATAACATTTGCTAACCATGTGTATGTGACCAATAACATCTGCTAACCATGTGTATGTGACCAATAACATCTGCTAACCATGTGTATGTGACCAATCACATCTGCTATCCATGTGCATGTGACCAATCACATCTGCTAACCATGTGCATGTGACCAATCACATCTGCTATCCATGTGCATGTGACCAATCACATCTGCTAACCATGTGACCAATCACATCTGCTATCCATGTGCATGTGACCAATCACAACTGCTAACCATGTGCATGTGACCAATCACATCTGCTATCCATGTGCATGTGACCAATCACATCAGATTTGATTGGTCTAACTTTATATTTTAAATTCAGGGGAGAGAGATTTCACACGGCCTGTAGTGCTCAGCTGATCTAGCGAGGGAATGTGTGTCTGGCGAGACAGGCTGTTGAACCTCACCCCACCCTCTGGTTTCCTCTCACACACCGTCACACCTCTACAGCCTACGGTTTCCTCTCTGCTCAGGGTGTCTGCAAGGTAAATACCAGTAGGACCGAGACCGACATTCCTACTGTGGCACCAACTCTCCCTGACACACACGTCTTATAAACAAACCCAGATGCTATCACTGCTGACCTTCCACAGACAACCACTGACAAACATCCCCCAACACACACACACACAAACACAGACACAGACACAGTCACAGACACACAGACACAGACACACACAGACACAGACACAGACACACACGCACAGACACAGACACACACACAGACACACAGACACAGACAACCACTGACAAACATCCCCCAACACACACACACACAGACACAGACACAGTCACAGACACACAGACACAGACACGCACAGACACAGACACACACGCACAGACACAGACACACACACAGACACACAGACACAGACAACCACTGACAAACATCCCCCAACACACACACACACAGACACAGACACAGACACAGTCACAGACACACAGACACAGACACGCACAGACACAGACACACACGCACAGACACAGACACACACACAGACACACAGACACAGACAACCACTGACAAACATCCCCCAACACACACACACACAGACACAGACACAGTCACAGACACACAGACACAGACACGCACAGAGACAGACACACACGCACAGACACAGACACACACACAGACACACAGACACAGACAACCACTGACAAACATCCCCGAACACACACACACACACACACACACACACACACACACACACACACACACACACACACACACACACACACACACACACACACACACACACACACACACACACACACACACACACACACACACACACACACACACACACACCTGTCCTGTATGACGAACAAGAAGTGGGAGTGCTCTCCCTCTTTAGTCCAGACGCATTATCCTTCATTATACTGTCTTCTCGGGCATTATCCTTCATTATACTGTCTTCCCTGGCATTATCCTTCATTATACTGTCTTCTCTGGCATTATCCTTCATTATACTGGCTTCTCTGACATTATTCTTCATTATACTGTCTTCTCTGGCATTATCCTTCATTATACTGTCTTCCCTGGCATTATCCTTCATTATATTCTCTTCTATGGCATTATCCTTCATTATACTGTCTTCCCTGGCATTATCCTTCATTATACTGTCTTCTCGGGCATTACCCTTCATTATACTGTCTTACATGGCATTACCCTTCATTATACTGTCTTCTCTGGCATTATCCTTAATTATACTTTCTTCTCTGGCATTATCCTTCATTATACTGTCTTCTCTGGCATTATCCTTCATTATACTGTCTTCCCTGGCATTATCCTTCATTATACTGTCTTCTCTGACATTATCCTTCATTATACTGTCTTCTCTGGCATTATCCTTCATTATTCCGGTTATCTGGCATTATCCTTCATTATACTGTCTTCTCTGGCATTATCCTTCATTATGCTGTCTTCGCTGGCATTATCCTTCATTATAGCGGTTATCTGGCATTATCCTTCATTATACCGGTTATCTGGCATTATCCTTCATTATACTGGTTATCTGGCATTATCCTTCATTATACCGGTTATCTGGCATTATCCTTCATTATACTGGTTATCTGGCATTATCCTTCATTATACTGACTTCTCTGACATTATTCTTCATTATACTGTCTTCTCTGGCATTATCCTTCATTATACTGTCTTCCCTGGCATTATCCTTCATTATATTGTCTTCTCTGGCATTATCCTTCATTATACTGTCTTCCCTGGCATTATCCTTCATTATACTGTCTTCTCGGGCATTACCCTTCATTATACTGTCTTACATGGCATTACCCTTCATTATACTGTCTTCTCTGGCATTATCCTTAATTATACTTTCTTCTCTGGCATTATCCTTCATTATACTGTCTTCTCTGGCATTATCCTTCATTATACTGTCTTCCCTGGCATTATCCTTCATTATACTGTCTTCTCTGACATTATCCTTCATTATACTGTCTTCTCTGGCATTATCCTTCATTATTCCGGTTATCTGGCATTATCCTTCATTATGCTGTCTTCTCTGGCATTATCCTTCATTATACCGGTTATCTGGCATTATCCTTCATTATACCGGTTATCTGGCATTATCCTTCATTATACCGGTTATCTGGCATTATCCTTCATTATACTGGTTATCTGGCATTATCCTTCATTATACCGGTTATCTGGCATTATCCTTCATTATACCGGTTATCTGGCATTATCCTTCATTATACTGGTTATCTGGCATTATCCTTCATTATACCGACTTCTCTGACATTATCCTTCATTATACCGGCTTCTCTGGCATTATCCTTCATTATACTGTCTTCTCTGGCATTATCCTTCATTATACCGTCTTTGGCATTATCCTTCATTATACCGGTTATCTGGCATTATCCTTCATTATACTGGCTTCTCTGGCATTATCCTTCATTATACTGTCTTCTCTGGCATTATCCTTCATTATACTGGTTATCTGGCATTATCCTTCATTATACAGTCTTCTCTGGCATTATCCTTCATTATGCTGTCTTCTCTGGCATTATCCTTCATTATACTGTCTTCTCTGGCATTATCCTTCATTATACTGTCTTCTCTGGCATTATCCTTCATTATACCGGTTATCTGGCATTATCCTTCATTATACTGTCTTCTCTGGCATTATCCTTCATTATACTGTCTTTGGCATTATCCTTCACTATACCGGTTATCTGGCATTATCCTTCATTATACTGTCTTCTCTGGCATTATCCTTCATTATACTGTCTTCTCTGGCATTATCCTTCATTATACTGTCTTCTCTGGCATTATCCTTCATTATACCGGTTATCTGGCATTATCCTTCATTATACTGTCTTCTCTGGCATTATCCTTCATTATACTGTCTTTGGCATTATCCTTCATTATACCGGTTATCTGGCATTATCCTTCATTATACTGTCTTCTCTGGCATTATCCTTCATTATACTGTCTTCTCTGGCATTATCCTTCATTATACTGTCTTCTCTGGCATTATCCTTCATTATACCGTCTTTGGCATTATCCTTCATTATACCGGTTATCTGGCATTATCCTTCATTATACTGGCTTCTCTGGCATTATCCTTCATTATACTGTCTTCTCTGGCATTATCCTTCATTATACTGGTTATCTGGCATTATCCTTCATTATACAGTCTTCTCTGGCATTATCCTTCATTATGCTGTCTTCTCTGGCATTATCCTTCATTATACTGTCTTCTCTGGCATTATCCTTCATTATACTGTCTTCTCTGGCATTATCCTTCATTATACCGGTTATCTGGCATTATCCTTCATTATACTGTCTTCTCTGGCATTATCCTTCATTATACTGTCTTTGGCATTATCCTTCATTATACCGGTTATCTGGCATTATCCTTCATTATACTGTCTTCTCTGGCATTATCCTTCATTATACTGTCTTCTCTGGCATTATCCTTCATTATACTGTCTTCTCTGGCATTATCCTTCATTATACCGGTTATCTGGCATTATCCTTCATTATACTGTCTTCTCTGGCATTATCCTTCATTATACTGTCTTCTCTGGCATTATCCTTCATTATACCGGTTATCTGGCATTATCCTTCATTATACTGTCTTCTCTGGCATTATCCTTCATTATACTGTCTTCTCTGGCATTATCCTTCATTATACTGTCTTCTCTGGCATAATCATTCATTTTCCTCCACTTCTCCCTCCCTCCTCTCCTCCCTTGCATTTATGGCCAGCAGGTCCTTTCATCTGTTGGCCAGCAGGTGAAAGGGGGGTGTAGGGAGGGAGGGATGAGGGGAGCCTCTCCTCCACTCAGAGGTCTAACTGTCTGTCTCTCTTGTGTTCCCTCTCTCTCTCCCTATGTAGAGGGGCTCATTAGAAACTGACACTGGGCTCAACTCAACTCAACACCATGTCATGTCATATTTAGGGGAACACAGAGTACTGACGCTGGGCTGCTGGGTTCAACTCAACTCACCACCATGTCATGTCATATTTAGGGGAACGCAGAGTACTGACGCTGGGCTGCTGGGTTCAACTCAACTCACCACCATGTCATGTCATATTTAGGGGAACGCAGAGTACTGACGCTGGGCTGCTGGGTTCAACTCAACTCACCACCATGTCATGTCATATTTAGGGGAACGCAGAGTACTGACGCTGGGCTGCTGGGTTCAACTCAACTCACCACCATGTCATATTTAGGGGAACGCAGAGTACTGACGCTGGGCTGCTGGGTTCAACTCAACTCACCACCATGTCATGTCATATTTAGGGGAACGCAGAGTACTGACGCTGGACTGCTGGGTTCAACTCAACTCACCACCATGTCATATTTAGGAGAAAGCACAGTACAGACGCTGGACTGCTGGGTTCAACTTGGAGTTTTGCGTTGTTTCCGGAACCCACGCTGTTCTCAGGACAGACCTGCCGGTTTTGACTAGCAGAAGTTTAACTAAAATATTAAAATTGTCCTCGACACAACTCGAACATATCTAGCTTCAACCTGCCCTGAGAACAGCCTCGTGAGAACAGCCTCGTGAGAACAGCCTCCTGAGAACAGCCTCCTGAGAACAGCCTCGTGAGAACAGCCTCGTGAGAACAGCCTAGTGAGAACAGCCTCGTGAGAACAGCCTAGTGAGAACAGCCTAGTGAGAACAGCCTCGTGAGAACAGCCTCGTGAGAACAGCCTCGTGAGAACAGCCTCCTGAGAACAGCCTCGTGAGAACAGCCTCGTGAGAACAGCCTAGTGAGAACAGCCTCGTGAGAACAGCCTCGTGAGAACAGCCTCGTGAGAACAGCCTCGTGAGAACAGCCTCCTGAGAACAGCCTCCTGAGAACAGCCTCGTGAGAACAGCCTCGTGAGAACAGCCTCGTGAGAACAGCCTCGTGAGAACAGCCTCGTGAGAACAGCCTCGTGAGAACAGCCTCCTGAGAACAGCCTCGTGAGAACAGCCTCGTGAGAACAGCCTCGTGAGAACAGCCTAGTGAGAACAGCCTCGTGAGAACAGCCTAGTGAGAACAGCCTCGTGAGAACAGCCTCGTGAGAACAGCCTCCTGAGAACAGCCTCGTGAGAACAGCCTCGTGAGAACAGCCTCGTGAGAACAGCCTCGTGAGAACAGCCTCGTGAGAACAGCCTCGTGAGAACAGCCTCGTGAGAACAGCCTCGTGAGAACAGCCTCGTGGGAACAGCCTCGTGGGAACAGCCTCGTGAGAACAGCCTCGTGAGAACAGCCTCGTGAGAACAGCCTCGTGAGAACAGCCTCGTGAGAACAGCCTCGTGAGAACAGCCTCGTGAGAACAGCCTACTTAAAACAGCCTACTGAGAACAGCCTACTGAGAACAGCCTAGTGAGAACAGCCTAGTGAGAACAGCCTCCCGAGAACAGCCTAGTGAGAACAGCCTAGTGAGAACAGCCTAGTGGGAACAGCCTTGTGAGAACAGCCTAGTGGGAACAGCCTAGTGGGAACAGCCTAGTGAGAACAGAGTAGTGAGAACAGCCTAGTGAGAACAGCCTAGTGGGAACAGCCTTGTGAGAACAGCCTAGTGAGAACAGCCTAGTGAGAACAGCCTACGTTTACACTAATGCCATTCTGCATTCAACTCACCACGATGAGGTCATATTAAAGGGCCAGACAGATCAGAGTATACAGTATTACACGTTGCTCACAGGTCTCCCAAGCTGCCGTTGGGACATGCTGACAGGTGTAAGACGACCATGGGGTGAAGAAGGGTCATGGAGGTTACCGTGGAAACGCGGGTTTGATGGGAATCCCCTCCGTGTTGGTGACTAAAATACTAGAACAAACTGAAGTATGCGATGAGCAGAAAAAGGAGGTTAGTGCTCCTACACCACTGCAGAAGAAAGGTTAACCCTTTGACCTTTGACCTTTAGGTACATTGCTCATCATCAAATATAACAATATGTAAGTTAACGGTTTACTGAAAGCACAATATTTTAAAGTGTTTTATTGGCTTTAAGCGTATTCACTCATATCACCTTGTAGATACAATCATCATGTAAATGTTTGTGTCTGAGGAATGCCATCGGAGAGGAAGATCGATCCGATATGGACGACTCGTGTGATAAATCTCTCCTGCGGTGCTCGACATGGTGTCAAAAACATTCATGTTCACATCTTTGATTGCAGACATGAAAGCGCATTCCAGCTCAGTTAGGTAGTGACGTCCATAAATTGTAGTTGACACGGGAGGCAGCTAGAGGCATGGTGGTCTCCTCAGACGGAGAGAGGGGGAAAGGAGGGAGCGAGAGGGGAAAGGAGAGAGAGGGGAGAAATGAGAGGGAGAGTGGGGGAGAGAGAGGGGAAAGGAGAGAGCGAGAGGGGAAAGGAGAGATAGGGGGAGAAATGAGAGGGAGAGTGGGGGAGAGAGAGGGGGAAAGGAGAGAGCGAGAGGGGAAAGGAGAGAGGGGGAGTGGGAGAGAGAGAGGGGGAAAGGAGAGAGAGAAGAAAGGATAGAGAGGGGAGAAGGAGAGATAGAGGGGGAGAAAGGAGAGCGAGAGAGAAGGGCAAGGAAAGAGAGAGGGAGAGGGGACAGGAAAGGGAGAGGGGAAAGGCTAGAGAGGGGAGAAAGGAGAGAGAGAGAGGAGAAAGGAGAGAGGGAGGGGAAAAGGAGAGAGAGTAGAGAGGAGAGAGAGGAGGAAATGAGAGAGAGGAGAAAGGAGACAGTGAGAGGAGAAAGAAGAGAGAGAGGAGAAAGGAGAGAGAGGGAGGAGAAAGGGGATGGGAGAGAGGGGGATTGGGGGGAGAGAGAGGAGAGATAGGGAGAGAGAGGGATGGGTGAGAGAGGACTGTGAAGATAGGGGACAGGGAAGAGGGGACTGGGAAGAGAGGGCAGGGGAGAGGGAGAAGACTGGAATGAGATAGAGAAGACTGAAGAGAGGGCAGAGGAGAGAGAGAGGACTGGGAAGAGAGGTGGGAGAGAGGGCTGGGGGTTTGAGATGGCTGGGGGAGCGAGAGGACTGGGAAGAGAGGGAGAGGAAAAATCAATTGGGAGAGAGGAGAGAGAGATACCGGCCAGGGTCATGGTTCACGTGGCCAGATCCTAAACCTGCCCTGGACCTGTTTGACAGACAGGAATGAGGGAGGGAGAAGGAGCGAGGGAGGGAGAATGAGGGGGACAGCTGATGATTGCCACACTCTGACATGGCCTCCCCCACTCCCCTCTTCCCTCGCCCTCTTAATCTCTCCTCCCTTCAATGGCTTACATTCATCCTGACACTGTCACTCACTAAGGCCGGTCGGTTGAGTCTGTTAGGGAAATCTGCAGTTGCTACAAACAAATTGAACTTTGATATGTACCCATTGATTCTTGTAGAATACATCTTAGAAATGCCTCATGATTTTAGTAACTTTTTTGTGCCCAATGTTTGTAAACAAAGTAAATGTAAAAATAAATAAAAAAACCACTATAAAGCCTCAAAACATGGACAGAATTAGAATGTTGATATCATGGATGGTCAGTCCTTGAATCCATAGCCTGTCTATGCATTTGAGAGTGGTCACATTTCTCCAGGCCTCAGCTTTTTACCAAAACAGTGGTGGGGATAGGCTTTGTTATAGTTTCAACTCCACATTGCCTCTTTAAGATACTACTGTAGCCCATTTATTGAATGGTAATCAGATCCCTGATATTTTACTTTATCAGGAGGTATGAAGAGAGAGACAGGGGCATGAATAAATCAAATCAAATCAAATTTTATTTGTCACATACACATGGTTAGCAGGTGTTAATGCGAGTGTAGCTAAATGCTTGTGCTTCTAGTTCCGACAATGCAATAATCGAGTAATCTAACCTAACAATTTCACAACAGCTACCTTATACACACAAGTGTAAAGCGATAAAGAATATGTAAATAAAATATGAATGAGTGATGGTACAGAACGGCATAGGCAAGATTCAGTAGATGGTATTGAGTACAGTACATACATATGAGATGAGTAATGTAGGGTATGTAAACAAAGTGGCATGGTTTAAAGTGGCTAGTGATACATGTATTACATAAAGATGCAGTAGATGATATAGAGTACAGTATATACGTATACATATGAGATGAATAATGTAGGGTAGGTAAACATTATATTAGGTAGCATTGTTTAAAGTGGCTAGTGATATATTTTACATCATTTCCCATCAATTCCCATTATTAAAGTGGCTGTAGTTGAGTCAGTGTGTTGGTAGCAGCCACTCAATATTAGTGGTGTCTGATGGCCTTGAGATAGAAGCTGTTTTTCAGTCTCTCGGTCCCAGCTTTGATGGCTCGGGTGGTTGTTGTCCTTAATGATCTTTATGGCCTTCCTGTAACATCGGGTGGTGTAGGTGTCCTGGAGGGCAGGTAGTTTGCCCCCGGTGATGCGTTGTGCAGTCCTCACTACCCCCTGTAGTGAGGTCTGCACTACAGGGGTTGTGCAACAGGGGTTGTGGGCGGTTGTGGGCGGAGCAGTTGCCGTACCAGGGGGGTGATACAGCCCGCCAGGATGCTCTCGATTGTGCATCTGTAGAAGTTTGTGAGTGCTTTTGGTGACAAGCCAAATTTCTTCAGCCTCTTGAGGTTGAAGAGGCGCTGCTGCGTCTTCTTCACGATGCTGTCTGTGTGGGTGGACCAATTCAGTTTGTCTGTGATGTGTATGCCAAGGAACTTAAAACTTACTACCCTCTCCACTACTGTTCCATCGTTGTGGATAGGGGGGGTGTTCCCTCTGCTGTTTCCTGAAGTCCACAATCATCTCCTTAGTTTTGTTGACGTTGAGTGTGAGGTTATTTTCCTGACACCACACTCCGAGGTCCCTCTCCTCCTCCCTGTAGGCCGTCTCGTCGTTGTTGGTAATCAAGCCTACCACTGTTGTGTCGTCCGCAAACTTGATGATTGAGTTGGAGGCGTGTGTGGTCATGCAGTCGTGGGTGAAAAGGGAGTACAGGAGAGGACTCAGAAGGCACCCCTGTAGTGTTGAGGATCAGCGGGGTGGAGATGTTGTTACCTACCCTCACCACCTGGGGGCGGCCCGTCAGGAAGTCCAGTACCCAGTTGCACAGGGCGGGGTCGAGACCCAGGGTCTCAAGCTTGATGACGAGCTTGGAGGGTACTATGGTGTTAAATGCCGAGCTGTAGTCGATGAACAGCATTCTCACATAGGTATTCCTCTTGTCCAGATGGGTTAGGGCAGTGTGGAGTGTGGTTGAGATTGCATCGTCTGTGGACCTATTTGGGCGGTAAGGAAATTGGAGTGGGTCTAGAGTGGCAGGTAGGGTGGAGGTGATATGGTCCTTGACTAGTCTCTCAAAGCACTTCATGATGACGGAAGTGAGTGCTACGGGGCGGTAGTCGTTTAGCTCAGTTACCTTAGCTTTCTTGGGAACAGGAACAATGGTGGCCCTCTTGAATCATGTGGGAACAGCAGACTGGGATAGGGATTGATTGAATATGTCCGTAAACACACCAGCCAGCTGGTCTGCACATGCTCTGAGGGCGCGGATGGGGTTGCCGTCTGGGCCTGCAGACTTGCGAGGGTTAACACGTTTAAATGTTTTACTCACCTCGGCTGCAGTGAAGGAGAGGCCGCATGTTTTGATTGCACGCCGTGTCAGTGGCACTGTATTGTCCTCAAAGCGGGCAAAAAAGTTATTTAGTCTGCCTGGGAGCAAGACATCCTGGTCCGTGACGGGGCTGGTTTTCTTTTTGTAATCCGTGATTGACTGTAGACCCTGCCACATGCCTCTTGTGTCTGAGCCGTTGAATTGAGATTCTACTTTGTCTCTATACTGACGCTTAGCTTGTTTGATAGCCTTGCGGAGGGAATAGATGCACTGTTTGTATTTGGTCATGTTACCAGACACCTTGCCATGATTAAAAGCAGTGGTTCGCGCTTTCAGTTTCACGCGAATGCTGCCATCAATCCACGGTTTCTGCTTTGGGAATGTTTTAATCGTTGCTATGGGAAGGACATCTTCAACGCACGTTCTAATGAACTCGCTCACCGAATCAGCGTATTCGTCAATGTTGTTGTCTGACGCAATACGAAACATATCCCAGTCCACGTGATGGAAGCAGTCTTGGAGTGTGGAATCAGATTGGTCGGACCAGCGTTGGACAGACCTCAGCGTGGGAGCCTCTTGTTTTAGTTCCTGTCTGTAGGCAGGGATCAACAAAATGGAGTCGTGGTCAGCTTTTCCGAAAGGAGGGCGGGGCAGGGCCTTATATGCGTCGCGGAAGTTAGAATAGCAGTGATCCAAGGTTTTGCCAGCCCTGGTTGCGCAATCGATATGCTGATACAATTAAGGAGTATTGTTTTCAGATTAGCCTTGTTAAAATCCCCAGCTACAATGAATGCAGC
Source organism: Oncorhynchus gorbuscha (assembly GCF_021184085.1). Lineage (NCBI taxonomy): Eukaryota > Metazoa > Chordata > Actinopteri > Salmoniformes > Salmonidae > Oncorhynchus > Oncorhynchus gorbuscha. The sequence continues at coordinate 79,374,971 of NC_060184.1, read as the reverse complement.
CTCAGGATGTATGGATTCCAGTTTACAAAGAGTCAAATAAAGTTCGTTCAGAGCCATCGATGTGTCTGCTTGGGGGAATATATACAGCTATGATTATAATCGAAGAGAATTCCCTTGGTAGATAATGCGGTCGACATTTGATTGTGAGGAATTCTAAAATCAGGTGAACAGAAGGACTTGAGTTCCTGTATGCTATTGTGACCGCACCACGTCACGTTAGCCATAAGGCATACGCCCCCGCTGTCAGGATTTGGCCAGGGTTGTTCCGGTTTTTGGTCACTAGATGCCCCCATTGTGCCTTTTGAGCTTTTGTTTTCCCTTGATCCCCATTATTATTTGCACCTGTGCCTCGTTTCCCCTGATTGTATTTAAACCCTTTGTTTTCCTCAGTTCTTTGCTCTGTGTTTGTATGTTAGCACCCAGCCCTAGTACTCTGTGAACTCTTGTTGATCCCGGTGGACTCTCTTGTGGAATTCTGTTTTTTGTTCTTGTTTGTTTGTTTTTGAGTATCTTCTGGGTTCTGCCGACTATTCGTGGCTCAGTTGGTTAAGTGACTTTTTCTCACTCCGGAGACCTGGGTTCGTAACCGGGTCCTGACAGAAACACAGAGCCAGCGAAATGAACCCAGAGGCAGCCAGTTTCCAGGACCTTGTTGCCATGCTGTCCCACCACCAGGAGACTGTCCAACGCCACGAAGCCGCCCTGGTTCAGCAAGAGGCCTTAATGGCTAGACATTCTCATCTTCTGTCGGAGATGCTGACTTCCATAAAGCAGATATCTGATCGTCTTACCCCGGCAACAGTTCCCGTCCCAGTACCTCAGATTCACGTACCCTGGCTGAACCTCGTCTTCCACCTCCCCAACGGTTCTCAGGTGAGTGGTGCACGATGAGCCCGTCTCCGGAGTCTGACCAGAAGACCGCTACGTTTCCCTCTTTTACGAAGTTGTTTTTTTGGGTCGCCGGCTGGGATCCATTCCGTTGTCCTGGGTGAAAGGTAGAACACAGGATAGTTAAAGACTGACAATATCTTATTAACCCAGGTAAGTCGACTAGGAACAAATTGTAATTTACAGCAACAAATAGTTACAGGGGAGGAAGATGGTTGCTGGGGATGATTAGGTGGCCATGATGGTATGAAGGTCAGATTTGGGAATATAGTCAGGACACCGGGGTTAACACAACTATGATAAGTGCCATGGGATCTTTAGTGACCCACAGAGAGTCAGGACAACCTTTTAAAGTCCCATCTGAAAGACTGCACCCTACACAGGGTACCTTCCCATCTGAAAGACTGCACCCTACACAGGATAATGTCCCAAATCGCTGTCCTGATGCATTGGGATGTTATTATTATTTTTGGGGACCAGAGTGCCTCCTACTGACCCTCCTCATCTGACTACTCTAGTTAAATAAAGATTAAATTAAAATAAAACATCTGGTCTCTCATCCAGGACCATCCAGGACCATCCAGGACCATTCAGGAATGATCAGGACCATCCAGGAACAATCACAACCATCCAAGACCATACAGGACCAATCAGAACCATCCAGGACCAATCAGAACCATTCAGGACCATCCAGGAACAATCAGGACCATTCAGGACCATTCAGGATCATCCAGGAACGATCAGGACCAATCAGGACCATTCAGGATCATCCAGGAACGATCAGGACCAATCAGGACCATCCAGGAACAATCAGGACCATTCAGGACCATACAGGACCAATCAGGACCATCCAGGACCAATCAGGACCATCCAGGACCAATCAGGACCATCCAGGACCAATCAGAACCATTCAGGACCATCCAGGACCAATCAGGACCATAGAGGGTGGTCCCGGGTAAGATTCACGGGTCAGATTCCCGGGACCACCCATTGGTAAAGCATGTACGCATCCATGACTAACTGTAAATCACTTTGGGATAAAAGCTTCTCCTAAATGGCTTTTCATTTATAATGGAATAATGGTTAGAGCCTTGTTTAATTTCATAGGTACAGACTGTAGTGGGATAAGGTCAAATAATGTGGTGTTATTTTAATTGAAGTCAATCAGCAATTCTTAACATTCCTTTCACTGCAGAGTAAAATACACCCATTTTTACAAGGTAGCAGAGTTAGACTTTGGCCTTAGTCTTCAGCGAGCACTACTGGGCTCCAGAACTGGGCCTCTCAATGAGACTAGTGTGTAAAGACAAGTTGAGATCTCCCTCTGCCTCCACTTCAGCCCTCTCCCTTCAGACAGTTGTTCCTGGACAAACATCAACCCAGGTTTTTTTTTGTGTGTCTGTCCTTAACTTGGGGATGCACTCAGCTTCTTACTGACACTGTTCTATTTAATGATTCCCCCGTGGTCAGTCAGTAGAGGACCAGATGTGGCGCGCACACACAGCAAGAGAGAGTACACACAGGAGAGAGAGAGAGAGAGAGAGAGAGAGAGAGAGAGAGAGAGAGAGAGAGAGAGAGAGAGAGAGAGAGAGAGAGAGAGAGAGAGAGAGAGAGAGAGAGAGAGAGAGAGAGAGAGAGAGAGAGAGAGAGAGAGAGAGAGAGAGAGAGAGACACAGAGAGAGAGAGAGAGAGAGAGAGAGAGAGAGAGAGAGAGAGAGAGAGAGAGAGAGAGAGAGAGAGAGAGAGAGAGAGAGAGAGAGAGAGAGAGAGAGAGAGAGAGAGAACACATTCAAACACACATAGGCACTCAGGATGTCCATCTAAATCCGCCAACACACACACTTTAAAACCATCGACAGCATGCTGGTACATTTTTTTGACAATAGGATTCTCATTCCACTGGAGAATAAAATACCATGTGTTTTTAGGCCTGGACTTTTAATGAACAAATAACTGAAACATTCAGTGACAGTCAAGGGAATTCATATTACACTGACATCTCTCTGTTACACACACACTGTCCTATTCAGAGCCTTCGTAAGGGTGAGCTCTGGTGAATAACGTCTAGTGAACCTAATGATCCCATGAATAACGTCTAGTGAACCAAACGATCCCATGAATAACGTCTAGTGAACCTAATGATCCCATGAATAACGTCTAGTGAACCTAATGATCCCATGAATAACGTCTAGTGAACCAAACGATCCCATGAATAACGTCTAGTGACCTAACGATCCCATGAATAACGTCTAGTGAACCTAATGATCCCATGAATAACGTCTAGTGAACTAACGATCCCATGAATAACATCTAGTGACCTAACGATCCCATGAATAACGTCTAGTGAACTAACGATCCCATGAATAACGTCTAGTGAACCAAACGATCCCATGAATAACGTCTAGTGACCTAACGATCCCATGAATAACGTCTAGTGAACCTAACGATCCCATGAATAACGTGTAGTGACCTAACGATCCCATGAATAACGTCTAGTGAACCAAACGATCCCATGAATAACATCTAGTGACCTAACGATCCCATGAATAACGTCTAGTGAACCTAACGATCCCATGAATAACATCTAGTGACCTAACGATCCCATGAATAATAAAGTCTAGTGAACATAGCGGTTCTTTAATAACGTCTAGTGAACCCAACGGTTCTTTAATAACGTCTAGTAAACCTAACGGTTCTTTAATAACATCTAGTAAACCTAACGGTTCTTTAATAACGTCTAGTGAACATAACGGCCATGAATAATATAGTCTAGTGAACATAGCGGTTCTTTAATAACGTCTAATGAACCTAATGATCCCATGAATAATAAAGTATAGTGAACATAACGGTTCTTTAATGATGTCTAGTGAACCTAACGGGTCTTTAATAACGTCTAGTGAACCTAACGATCCCATGAAAAACATCTAGTGAACCTAATGATCCCATGAATAATAAAGTCTAGTGAACATAACGGTTCTTTAATGATGTCTAGTGAACCTAACGGTTCTTTAATGATGTCTAGTGAACCTAACGGTTCTATAATAACATCTAGTGAACCTAACGGTTCTTTAATAACGTCTAGTGAACCTAACGGTTCTTTAATGATGTCTAGTGAACCTAACGGTTCTTTAATGATGTCTAGTGAACCTAACGGTTCTATAAAAACATCTAGTGAACCTAACGGTTCTATAAAAACATCTAGTGAACCTAACGGTTCTTTAATGATGTCTAGTGAACCTAACGGTTCTATAAAAACATCTAGTGAACCTAACGGTTCTTTAATGATGTCTAGTGAACCTAACGGTTCTATAATAACATCTAGTTAACCTAACGGTTCTTTAATGATGTCTAGTGAACCTAACGGTTCTATAATAACATCTAGTGAACCTAACGGTTATTTAATGATGTCTAGTGAACCTTACGGTTCTTTAATGATGTCTAGTGAATAACGTCTAGTGAACCTAACGGTTCTATAATAACATCTAGTGAACCTAACGGGTCTTTAATAATGTCTAGTGAATAACGTCTAGTGAACCTAACGGTTCTTTAATAACGTCTAGTGAACCTTACGGTTCTTTAATAACGTCTAATGAACCTAACGATCCCATGAAAAATGTCTCGTGAACCTAACAGTTCTTTAATAACGTCTAGTGAACCTTACGGTTCTTTAATAACGTCTAATGAACCTAACGATCCCATGAAAAATGTCTCGTGAACCTAACAGTTCTTTAATAATGTATAGTGAACCTAATAATCCCATGAAAAACGTCTAGTGAACCTAACGATCCCATGAAAAATGTTTAGTGAAACTAATGGTTCTTTAATAATGTCTAGTGAACCTAACGTTTATTTAAAAACGTCTAATGAACCTAACAATTCCATGAAAAATGTCTAGTGAACCTAACGATCCCATGAAGAACGTCTAGTGAACCTAACGATCCCATGAAAAATGTCTAGTGAACCTAACGATCCCATGAATAATGTCTAGTGAACCTAACGATCCCATTAATAACTTCTAGTGAACCTTACGGTTCTTTAAAAACGTCTAATGAACCTAACAATTCCATGAAAAATGTCTAGTGAACCTAACGATCCCATGAAGAACGTCTAGTGAACCTAACAATTCCATGAAAAATGTCTAGTGAACCTAACGATCCCATGAAGAACGTCTAGTGAACCTAACGATCCCATGAAAAATGTCTAGTGAACCTAACGATCCCATGAATAACGTCTAGTGAACCTAACGATCCCATTAATAACTTCTAGTGAACCTAACTTCTACTCCTTTAGATGATGCATCATGGGTGAAATAAAATAAAAATATTTAAAAACTGGAATTATAACAGGAACTTGAAAAGAAGTGTTAGGGTGGTAATGAGAGATGTCCTCAGACACTGTTTGTACGTAATAAATACTACAATTGAATGTAAACCTTCATTTCTATATCATTTTTATGATTTCTGGACAAACTACAATACCATATCTTGTGTAAAAGTAAGTAAATCAAATAAAATGGTGTAAAATGGCAATACAATGAATCCGGACGCATTTCAGTAACGAGAATTTGGGATGAAAATTTACAAAATTATGGGAAAAATTGGAAATATATTTAAAATAAGACACTTTGCCAAAAACTAGACATCTTAGTCCTCACGAATGACAGTTGTTTTTTTTCAGATGCATCATGGTTTTATAACTCAAGACATCGGTTTCAGAAGAATCAACCATTTACTGAAAACAAAGAAATGTGTTCGCTAGCAAGTGGGGGGTTTACAGTGGTTGAATTAAAGTTATTCAGAGCGCGCAAGGTAGCCACACCTGCAGAGCATGTGACGCTCAGCCGGTGCTAACGTGCTCAGAGTAGTGCGTACGAAAATGTGTACGTAGGAAAGGCATCATTTCCTGTCTGAATCAGCACCTAGGAGCACAGTGCAGACACACACACACACACACACACACACACACACACACACACACACACACACACACACACACACACACACACACACACACACACACACACACACACACACACACACACACACACACACACACACACACACACACACACACACACACACTCAGATAGACAGATTAGAAACCTAAACATCAAATGAATCGTGGAGAAGGGTGAGACAGGGTTCTGTCCCGAATTGCATTCTATTCCCTAAATAGTGCACTACTTTTGACCAAAGCCTTCTGTCCCGATGATGTTATGCAGGTGAGTGAGGACCCAAAAGCGGTTTAACAGAAACAGTCTTTTAATGTCCAAACACAGGGAAGACATATATCCTCTTCAGATGTATCGATTGACAAAATAGACAACCCGCAGAGAGGGCGACAAATAAATCATAAAGTCCTCCGATCTTTACAGGAGAGTCCCCTTCTAGCAGCAGAGGAGAATAGCAGGGTTAGCGGCAACAGACTGCTGGTCTCTCCGGGTAGGCGCGGGTTGTAGAGGACAGAGGTACCTGATCACACGTAGCATCTGATGAAGAGGCAGATTACGACAGGACGGGACAAGGGTGAAGCAAACGAGAATCTGACAAAGACAGAAGCAGAAACAGAGAGAGAAATAGAGACCTAATCAGAGGGAAAAAAGGGAACAGGTGGGAGAGAGTAAACGAGGTAGTTAGAGGAGATGAGGAACAGCTGGGGGAAGGAAAGGAAGAGAAGGTAACCTAATACGACCAGCAGGGGGAAACGAAGTGAAGAGAAAGAACAGGAACAAGACATAACATGACAATACATGACAGTACCCCCCCCCCCCACTCACCGAGCGCCTCTTGGCGCACTCGAGGAGGAAACCTGGCGGCAACGGAGGAAATCATCGATCAGCGAATGGTCCAGCACGTCCCGCGATGGAACCCAACTCCTTTCCTCAGGACCGTAACCCTCCCAATCCACTAGGTACTGATGACCACGGCCCCGAGGATGCATGTCCAAAATCTTACGGACCCTGTAGATAGGTGCGCCCACGACAAGGATGGGGGGGGAGGGAAGACGAACGGGGGGCGCGAATAAAGGGCTTAACACAGGAGACATGGAAGACCGGGTGGACGCGACGAAGATGTCGCGGAAGAAGAAGTCGCACTGCGACAGGATTAATGACCTGAGAAATACGGAACGGACCAATGAACCGCGGGGTCAACTTGCGAGAAGCTGTCTTAAGGGGAAGGTTTTGAGTGGAGAGCCATACTCTCTGACCGCGACAATATCTAGGACTCTTAGTCCTACGCTTATTAGTGGCTCTCACAGTCTGCGCCCTGTAACGGCAAAGTGCAGACCTGACCCTCTTCCAGGTGCGCTCACAACGTTGGACAAAAGCCTGAGCAGAGGGGACGCTGGACTCGGCGAGCTGGGACGAGAACAGAGGAGGCTGGTACCCGAGGCTACTCTGAAAAGGAGATAGCCCGGTCGCAGACGAAGGAAGCGAGTTGTGAGCGTATTCTGCCCAGGGGAGCTGTTCTGCCCAAGACGCAGGGTTACGAAAAGAAAGACTGCGTAAGATGCGACCAATAGTCTGATTGGCCCGTTCTGCTTGACCGTTAGACTGGGGGTGAAAACCGGAAGAAAGACTGACGGAAGCCCCAATCAAACGGCAAAACTCCCTCCAAAATTGAGACGTGAATTACGGACCCCTGTCCGAAACGGCGTCTGACGGAAGGCCATGAATTCTGAAAACATTCTCAATGATGATTTGTGCCGTCTCTTTAGCAGAAGGAAGCTTAGCGAGGGGAATAAAATGAGCCGCCTTAGAGAACCTATCGACAACCGTTAGAATAACAGTCTTCCCTGCTGACGAAGGCAGTCCGGTAATAAAGTCTAAGGTGATGTGAGACCACGGTCGAGAGGGAATGGAAAGCGGTCTGAGACGGCTGGCAGGAGGGGAGTTACCGGACTTAGTCTGCGCGCAGTCCGAACAAGCAGCCACGAAACGACACGTGTCACGCTCCTGAGTGGGCCACCAAAAACGCTGGCGAATAGAAGCAAGCGTACCCCGAATGCCGGGGTGGCCGGCTAACTTGGCAGAGTGAGCCCACTGAAGAACGGCCAGACGAGTAGGAACGGGAACGAAAAGAAGGTTCCTAGGACAAGCGCGCGGCGACGGAGTGTGAGTGAGAGCTTGCTTTACCTGCCTCTCAATTCCCCAGACAGTCAACCCGACAACACGCCCCTCAGGGAGAATCCCCTTGGGGTCGGTGGAGGCTACTGAAGAACTGAAGAGACGGGATAAAGCATCAGGCTTGGTGTTCTTAGAGCCCGGACGATAAGAAATAACGAACTCGAAACGAGTGAAAAACAGCGCCCAACGAGCCTGACGCGCATTAAGTCGTTTGGCAGAACGGATGTACTCAAGGTTCCTATGGTCAGTCCAAACGACAAAAGGAACGGTCGCCCCCTCCAACCACTGTCGCCATTCGCCTAGGGCTAAGCGGATGGCGAGCAGTTCGCGGTTTCCCACATCATAGTTACGTTCCGACGGCGACAGGCGATGAGAAAAATACGCGCAAGGGTGGACCTTGTCGTCAGAACGGGAGCGCTGGGAAAGAATGACTCCTACGCCCACCTCTGACGCGTCAACCTCGACAATGAACTGTCTAGAGACGTCAGGTTTAACAAGGATAGGTGCGGATGTAAAACGCTTCTTGAGGAGATCAAAAGCTCCCTGGGCAGAAACGGACCACTTAAAGCACGTCTTGACAGAAGTAAGGGCTGTGAGAGGAGCTGCCACCTGACCAAAATTACGGATGAAACGACGATAGAAATTTGCGAAGCCGAGAAAGCGCTGCAGCTCGACACGTGACTTAGGGACGGGCCAATCGCTGACAGCTTGGACCTTAGCGGGATCCATCTTAATGCCTTCAGCGGAAATAACAGAACCGAGAAATGTGACGGAGGAGGCATGAAAAGAGCACTTCTCAGCCTTCACATAAAGACAATTCTCTAAAAGGCGCTGGAGGACACGTCGAACGTGCTGAACATGAATCTGGAGTGACTGTGAAAAAATCAGGATATCGTCAAGGTAAACGAAAACAAAGATGTTCAGCATGTCTCTCAGTACATCATTCACTAATGCCTGAAAGACAGCTGGAGCGTTAGCGAGGCCAAACGGCAGAACCCGGTATTCAAAGTGCCCTAACGGAGTGTTAAATGCCGTTTTCCACTCGTCCCCCTCCCTGATGCGCACGAGATGGTAAGCGTTACGAAGGTCCAACTTAGTGAAAAACCTGGCTCCCTGCAGGATCTCGAAGGCTGAAGACATAAGGGGAAGCGGATAACGATTCTTAACCGTTATGTCATACAGCCCTCGATAATCTACGCAGGGTCCCGTCCTTTTTCTTAACAAAAAAAAACCCCGCTCCGGCGGGAGAGGAGGAGGGGACTACGGTACCGGCGTCGAGAGCTACAGACAAATAATCTTCGAGAGCCTTACGTTCGGGAGCCGACAGAGAGTATAGTCTACCCCGGGGGGGAGTGGTTCCCGGAAGGAGATCAATACTACAATCATACGACCGGTGCGGAGGAAGGGAGGTGGCCCTGGACCGACTGAACACCGTGCGCAGATCGAGATATTCCTCCGGCACCCCTGTCAAATCACCAGGCTCCTCCTGTGAAGAAGAGACAGAGGAAACAGGAGGGATAGCAGACATTAAACACTTCACATGACAAGAGACGTTCCAGGAGAGCCCAAAACAACAGGTGTAAAAGGTGAATGACAAATTTAAAAAGAAATGGTTTCGCTATGATTACCAGAGACAGTGAGGGTTAAAGGTAGCGTTTCACGCTGAATCCTGGGGAGAGGACTACCATCCAAGGCGAACAAGGCCGTGGGCTCCCCTAACCGTCTGAGAGGAATGTCATGTTCCCGAGCCCAGGCTTCGTCCATAAAACAGCCCTCCGCCCCAGAGTCTATCAAGGCACTGCAGGAAGCTGCTGAACCGGTCCAGCGTAGATGGACCGACAAGGTAGTACAGGATCTTGAAGGAGAGACCTGAGTAGTAGCGCTCACCAGTAGCCCTCCGCTTACTGATGAGCTCTGGCTTTTACTGGACATGAAGTGACAAAATGACCAGCGGAACCGCAATAGAGACAGAGGCGGTTGGTGATTCTCCATTCCCTCTTCTTAGTCGAGATGCGAATACCCCCCAGCTGCATGGGCTCAACACCTGAGCCAGTGGAGGAAGATGGTAGTGATGCGGAGAGGGGGGATACTGTTAACGCGAGCTCTCTTCCACGAGCTCGGTGACGAAGATCTACCCGTCGTTCTATGACAGGAAGAGGTTGAATGTCTGAAAGGGGGAATTGAGGGATATAACACAGTGGTTGGGAAAACAATGGGTTTAAATGGCAAGAGTTAAACTGTGAGGCACAGCACTGCACTGCACTGTGTGGATGTATTTAGACTTGTGTCCCAAATGTAGCGACCCTGGTCAAAATGTAGTGAGCTACATTTGGGAAAAGGGTGACATTTTAGACACAAATATAGTGTTGGCTTCAAATCAGCCTGACCCGTTATTAACGAGGTCCACCGTCTTTAAATGTGGGGTTTGTAAAAAAAAAAGAACATCTTTAACATCCTGGAAGATAAACATACATACAAATAAATGTGGAAAAAACAAATACATGTGGGAAACAAACATGTGGAAGAAACTAACACATATGGAAGAAACTACATGTGGAAGAAACAAACATGTGGAAGAAACAAACATGTGGAAGAAACAAAGAAACAAACACATGTGGAAGAAACAAACATGTGGAAGAAACAAACATGTGGAAGAAACAAACATGTGGAAGAAACAAACACATGTGGAAGAAACTAACATGTGGAAGAAACTAACATGTGGAAGAAACTAACATGTGGAAGAAACAAACATGTGGAAGAAACTAACATGTGGAAGAAACAAACATGTGGAAGAAACAAACATGTGGAAGAAACAAACATGTGGAAGAAACTAACATGTGGAAGAAACAAACATGTGGAAGAAACAAACATGTGGAAGTCTAAAACCCCCCAAAATGGTGTCTCTTATGTTCTTGTCCCAAGATGTTATGTTTGGTTAGCAACACAGACCTGCTGGTCTTTGAGAACCCAGACAAGTTATCCTGCTATCTCCGTTTTGATTTTAGATGTAAAATGTGAATACTCCGTCAACAGAATGCAGGTCCTTGACTCCGTCAACAGAATGCAGGTCCTTGACTCAGTCAACAGAATGCAGGTCCTTGACTCCGTCAACAGAATGCAGGTCCTTGACTCCGTCAACAGAATGCAGGTTCTTGACTCCGTCAACAGAATGCAGGTTCTTAACTCAGTCAACAGAATGCAGGTTCTTGACTCAGTCAACAGAATGCAGGTTCTTGACTCCGTCAACAGAATGCAGGTTCTTGACTCAGTCAACAGAATGCAGGTTCTTGACTCAGTCAACAAAGAATGCAGGATCAGTCAACAAAATGTTCTTGACAGACAACAGAATGGTTTTGACTCAGTTTGGCTAAGAATGCTCCTTGAAGACAACAGAATTCCTTGATGGCTAAAATGGCAGATTTGATTTGACTCAGTCAACAGAATGCAGGTTCTTGACTCAGTCAACAAAGAGAAGGATGACGTGCATGGTTTAGTTTGGCTAAGCTAATTATGGCTAAAATGGCAGATTTGATTTGTTAGTTAGGCTGCTGCCTCCTGCTCAGTTCAAAGCTTCATCTGTCTTCCAATTCCATGTCTTCAAATGGAGAGTTTACTTGGAAATACTGTATATAAATCATATTTCCTTTGTGTGGTCATCTCCTCATCTCTGCCCTTACAGCCACAAAAGAGGGCATGGTGGTGTGTGTGTGTGTCTGGTTCGTCCTTCAGATCGACGGCATGCTGTTCTCTGTTACTTGATATAGGTATCACTTAGACCGGGGATACAGAGGAAATGTGTTCACACAGTGTACAATCAAACAGGACAGTTCCAATTTCAAATGAAAAACCTTTCAATATTTAGTGTACAGATTACAGGTGAGGGTTGGACTCTTGAGTCAAATGATTCTCAAATGATTCTCAGGAAATGCATCCCAAAATGGCACTCTAGGCCCTATATAGTAGCTCTAGAGACAGTTGGCTCTGGTCAAAAGTAGTGCACTCTATTGGAAATAGGCTGCCATTTGGGACAAAACCTCTGCATTTTAAACACAGATGGGATGTTATGCTGGGATGGTTTGTAACTATGTAAATATAAAACAATAGATTTTTAAATGAGAAGTAAGGATTGGTCTGAAATGCACGAGCACCACAATGTATACGCCACCCATGGTTTTCCAGCACACAGCTTTGACTAACTACAGTAGTTATGCTGATCTAATGTAACGTTTTGCTTATATACGTACAATACCATCAGGCTTGACTGAGTGAGACATTTGGTCTTGTTGTTAATGTGGTATCTACCTGCATTTCCTTAAACCCTTTATTTTAACCATATATTCCATTGAAACATTTATATTTTTCATAACATCTTTTTTTTGGTCAGTTAGTATCCAACATCAGAGGAGGTGGTATGTTCGACAGTCACTCGTCTAGATCTATTGAGCCTGCTAGAGTCTCCCGTCTGTCCAGAGCCGCCAGAACCACCAGTCTGCAAGGAGCCGCCAGAGCCGCAAGTCTGCAAGGAGCCGCCAGTCTACAAGGGGCCGCCAGAGCCGCCAGTCTGCAAGGAGCCGCCAGAGCCGCCAGTCTGCAAGGGGCCGCCAGAGCGTTGCCAGTCTGCAAGGATCCGCCAGAGTCGCCAGTCTGCAAGGATCCGCCAGAGCTGCCAGTCTACAAGGAGCCGCCAGTCTGCCAGAGCCGTCAGTCAGCCAGGAGCTGCCTGAGCCATCAGTCAGCCAGGAGCTGCCAGAGCTGTCAACCAGCCTGAGCTACCTTTCAGTCCTGAGCTACCTCTTAGTCCTGAGCTGCCCCTCAGTCCGGAGCTGCCCCTCAGTCCAGTGTGGCCCTTTGTTAGGGTTCCTAGGCCAAGGTCGGCGGTGAGGGTCACCACTCTAAGGACGCTAAGGAGGTGGACTAAGACAATGATAGAGTGGGGTCCACGGCCTGATATGGTTCTCAATCAGAGGCAGGTGTTAGTCATTGTCATTGAGTAGCCTGTACCACACTGCACACTGCCCTAACCCATCTGGACAAGAGGAATACCTATGTGAGAATGATGTTCATCAACTACAGCTCGGCATTTAACACCATAGTACCCTCCAAGCTCGTCATCAAGGTCGAGACCCTGGGTCTCTTTTCGGACTGTTTCGTTTATTGTTTTGTATTCTTTTCATGTTTAGTTTTCTTATTAAAAAACATGACTCTAACAAAACTCTAACCTCGCTGCGTTTTGGTCCGCCTCTCCTTCCCAGGAAGAATCCCGTTACACTTGGTTAGTTCGCAGTTGTAAATGAGAACTTGTTCTCAACTAGCCTACCTGGTAAATAAAGGTGAAATAAATAAAAAATAAAAATAGCACAGCTGAAAACTGTCTTACTGTTTAATTAAATAAGCAATACAACTGACCTTGTTAAGACTAGTTGAGTATCTGGAGACTCGGCATTTGTGGGTTCGATTACAGGCTCAAATGGCCATAAACAAAGACATTTCTTCTGAAACTCGTCAGTCTATTATTTTTCTGAGAAATTAAGGCAATTCCATGCGAGAAATTGCCAAGAAACTGAATATCTCGTACAACGCAGTGTACTACTCCCTTCACAGAACAGTGCAAACTGTCTCTAACCAGAATAGAAAGAGGACTGTGAGGCCGTGGTGCACAACTGAGCAAGAGGACAAGTACATTAAAATGTCTAGTTTGAGAAACAGACGCCTCACAAGTCCTCAACTGGCAGCTTCATTAAATAGTCCCCACAAAACAACAGCCTGAACATCCACAAAACAACAGCCTGAACATCCACAAAACAACAGCCTGAACATCCACAAAACAACAGCCTGAACATCAACAAAACAACAGCCTGAACATCCACAAAACAACAGCCTGAACATCCACAAAACAACAGCCTGAACATCCACAAAACAACAGCCTGAACATCCACAAAACAACAGCCTGAACATCCACAAAACAACAGCCTGAACATCCACAAAACAACAGCCTGAACATCCACAGTGAAGAGGCCGGCCAGTCATTAGACAAAACCCTTTTAAGAAGAAGACATATTTACAAATCTGACATTGGATAGGTGCTCTAAGTCCTTAAACCACAAATGTTCTTGGTGATGTTGTACACAGCTGTCCAACTTCAGTAAAAGAGCACACATTCCCACATGTATAAATGTCAGTATATGAAAACAGATGAGAGAACTCACAGGTCTGGAACAGAACATATAGAAGTGCTGCTGACCGTGTGTGATGTACTGTGTGCATAGGAATAAGTGCAATTCGTTTGTCAGCTCCACATGGTCCAGTTTGACAAATGTCTTTGTTTGGGTGTGGTTTGTTTGGGTGTTAGGGTGTGCAGAAGATGAATGTGCAAGTAGAGATACTGGTGTGCAAAGGAGCAAGATAAATAAATAAATACAGTATGAGGATGAGGTAGATTGGATGGGCTATTTACAGATGGGCTGTAGATAGCAGTGATCTGTGAGCTGCTCTGACAGCTGGTGCTTAAAGCTAGTGAGGGAGATATAAGTCTCCAGCTTCAGAGATTTTTGCAGTTCGTTCCAGTCATTGGCAGCAGAGAACTGGAAGGAGAGGCAGCCAAAGGAAGAATTGTCTTTGGGGGTGACCAGTGAGATATACCTGCTGGAACGCATGCTCCAGGTGGGTGCTGCTATGGTGACCAGCGAGCTGAGATAAGGGGGGACTTTACCTAGCAGGGTCTTGTAGATGACATGGAGCCAGTGGGTTTGGCGACGAGTATGAAGCGAGGGCCAGCCAACGAGAGCATACAGGTCACAGTGGTGGGTAGTATATGGGGCTTTGGTGACAAAACGGATGGCACTTTGATAGACTGCATCCAATTTGTTGAGTAGAGTGTTGGAGGCTATTTTGTTAAAGACATCGCCGAAGTCGATGATCGGTTGGACGGTCAGTTTTACGAGGGTATGTTTGGCAGCATGAGTGAAGGATGCTTTGTTGTGAAATAGGAAGCCGATTCTAGATTTAATTTTGGATTGGTGATGTTTAATGTGAGTCTGGACAGAGAGTTTACAGTCTAACCAGACACCTAGGTATTTGTAGTTGTCCACATATAAGTCAGAACCGTCCAGAGTAGTGATGCTGGACGGGCGAGCAGGTGCGGGCAGCAAACGGTTGAAGAGCATGCATTTAGATTTACTAAATTAGTGACACAATGAATTATAAGTGAAATAATCGTTGGAAAAATGACTTGTGTCATGCACAAATTAGATCTCCTACCCGACTTGCCAAAACTATAGTTTGTTAACAAGAAATGTGTAGAGTGGTTGAAAAGCGAGTTTTAATGACTCCAACCTAAGTGTATGTAATCTTCTGACTTCAACTCTATATATTGTATCTTTTTGACTTTGTTTTTTGATATTATTTTGGCATTAGTTGGCTGTACCTGCACCAAAACTACAGTATTCTTTCTTCTTCTTCCTCATAGCTTGTTCTTCATCTTCTTCATCTTCTTTTTTAAATCGGGAACCAATTTGATTTTACCACTTTTAATTACATGACTGATCAAAACTAATGTTGTCATGACTCTCTCTTGTCCCTGTGCAGCAGACATATGGTCAGCAATATATTTGGAACGTCGAATCACACACAACAACAACAACATCACAGGATCAAATAGCAACACATACAGAATGGTGAGAATAGCAACACATACAGAATGGTGAGAATAGCAACACATACAGAATGGTGAGAATAGCAACACATACAGAATGGTGAGAATAACAACACATACAGAATGGTGAGAATAGCAACACATACAGAATGGTGAGAATAACAACACATACAGAATGGTGAGAATAGCAACACATACAGAATGGTGAGAATAGCAACACATACAGAATGGTGAGAATAACAACACATACAGAATGGTGAGAATAGCAACACATACAGAATGGTGAGAATAGCAACACATACAGAATGGTGAGAATAACAACACATACAGAATGGTGAGAATAGCAACACATACAGAATGGTGAGAATAACAACACATACAGAATGGTGAGAATAGCAACACATACAGAATGGTGAGAATAGCAACACATACAGAATGGTGAGAATAACAACACATACAGAATGGTGAGAATAGCAACACATACAGAATGGTGAGAATAGCAACACATATCGTATCGACACCTAAGTATTGCGATAATATCGTGGGGTTCCTGGTGAAATTCCCAGCCCTGCTAACAGTGGAGTTTAGTGGTGATCAACATTAGGCTAAATGGATCAAATGATATGGACGTCTATGGATGTCCATTGTCATCATAGGGATGCTATAGTGTGATTCCTCACAAAACCCAAGACCTAAAAAGACCATGATTTGGGGGGATGTAAATGTAATCCATAGAATGGTCCATTTAAAACTAGTAGAGATCCCACTCAGGAACTTTGATGTGCCCGAGGAGTATATTACGTCCAACAATATATCGAAACATTTACCAAATCAGGACCGTTATATTTTCAATAGATTCATAAATCAATGTAATATATATATATATATATATATTAAATCAAACAGCTACTCATAATAAACAGCAACCAGTAAAGTTTCATATGACAACACCTACAGCTGAAACATGAAGGAGTCATAAAGGAGGCCTGTAAACACCTACAGCTGAAACATGAAGGAGTCTTAAAGGAGGCCTGTAAACACCTACAGCTGAAACATGAAGGAGTCATAAAGGAGGCCTATAACACCTACAGCTGAAACATGAAGGAGTCTTAAAGGAGGCCTATAACACCTACAGCTGAAACATGGAGTCTTAAAGGAGGCCTATAACACCTACAGCTGAAACATGAAGGAGTCTTAAAGGAGGCCTGTAAACACCTACAGCTGAAACATGAAGGAGTCATAAAGGAGGCCTATAACACCTACAGCTGAAACATGAAGGAGTCTTAAAGGAGGCCTGTAAACACCTACAGCTGAAACATGAAGGAGTCATAAAGGAGGCCTATAACACCTACAGCTGAAACATGAAGGAGTCTTAAAGGAGGCCTATAACACCTACAGCTGAAACATGGAGTCTTAAAGGAGGCCTGTAAACACCTACAGCTGAAACATGAAGGAGTCATAAAGGAGGCCTTATTCCCAACACAGAAAGAGTAGAAAGAGTAGAACCTTATTCCCAACACAGCCAGAGTAGAACCTTATTCCCAACACAGAAAGAGTAGAAAGAGTAGAACCTTATTCCCAGCGCAGCCAGAGTAGAACCTTATTCCCAACACAGCCAGAGTAGAACCTTATTCCCAACACAGCCAGAGTAGAACCTTATTCCCAACACAGCCAGAGTAGAACCTTATTCCCAGCACAGCCAGAGTAGAACCTTATTCCCAACACAGCCAGAGTAGAACCTTATTCCCAACACAGCCAGAGTAGAACCTTATTCCCAACACAGAAAGAGTAGAACCTTATTCCCAGCACAGCCAGAGTAAAACCTTATTCCCAGCACAGAGAGAATAGAACCTTATTCCCAACACAGCCAGAGTAGAACCTTATTCCCAGCACAGCCAGAGTAAAACCTTATTCCCAGCACAGAGAGAGTAAAACCTTATTCCCAACACAGCCAGAGTAGAACCTTATTCCCAACACAGCCAGAGTAGAACCTTATTCCCAACACAGCCAGAGTAGAACCTTATTCCCAACACAGCCAGAGTAGAACCTTATTCCCAGCACAGAGAGAGTAGAACCTTATTCCCAGCGCAGCCAGAGTAAAACCTTATTCCCAGCACAGAGTACACACTCAAAAGTGTGTTGGTTTAATTTTAGCCTCCTTGAGAGATACTTATACAAGTGATATGTGTTTATGGTACATTTCCATGCATTTGACCTAACACAGGCCAGCCCCAGCCCTAAAAATTAATATACAGGAGGAGAGTACTAACCATAACTGAGGCCAGGGTTCAACACTCAAGATAATGCTGCCTATTGGCATGTCATTACATATAAAATGACAGCCCCTTCAGCAATGCCACGTCCTCTGACTGTGCCCTCTAGTGGAAGATTGGCACGGTTCAACAGATGGCCACTCTTCAATCCTCTCTCTCCTCTCTCCTCTCTCCTCTCTCCTCTCTCACTCGCTCTCCTAATGCTCTTCCTGCCTCCGGGTCACTGCCTTTTCTGGCACAGATCAAGCACCTCTCAGTTCTGTGGAAAGGTTCAGAGAAAATACACTTCAATAAAATAGATTTGCAACGTGCAACAATTTCAAAGATTTACTGAGGAACAGTTTATATAAGGAAATCGGTCGATTGAAATGAATTCATTAGGTCCTAATCTATGGACTTCGCATGACTGAGAATACAGATACTCATCTGTTGGTCAAATATACTTTTTTTAAGGTAAGTGAGTGGATCAGAAAACCAGTCAGTATCTGGTGTGACCAACATCTGCCTCGTGTAGCTGGACACATCTCCTTCACATAGAGTTGATCAGGCTGTTGATTGTGGTCTGTGGAATGTTGTCCCACTCCTCTTCAATGGCAGTGCGAAGTTGCTGGATATTGTCAGGACCTGGAACACGCTGTTGTACACGTCGATCCAGAGCATCCCAAACATGCTCAATGGGTGACATGTCTGGGGAGTATGCAGGCCAATGGAAGACTGGGATATGTCTTATCTTCCAGGAATTGTGTACAGATCCTTGCGACATGGGGCCGTACGTTATCATGCTGAAACAGGAGGTGATGGCGGCGGATGAATGACACAACAATGGGCCTCCAGGATCTCGTCACGGTATCTCTGTGCATTCATATTAGCATTGATAAAATGCAGTTGTGTTCGTTGTCTGTAGCTCATGTCTGCCCATACCATAACCCCACCACAACAATGGGGCCCTCTGTTCACAACGTTGACATCAGCAAACCGCTCGCCCACACGACTGCCATCTGCCCAGTACAGCTAAAATTGGGATTAAATCCGTGAAAAGCACACTTCTCCAGTGTGCCACTTGGCCATCGAAGGTGAGCATTTGCCCACTGAAGACGGTTACGATGCCGAACTGCAGTCAGGTCAACACCCTGGTGAGGACGACGAGGACGCAGATGAGCTTCCCTGAGACGGTTAATGATAGTTTGTGCAGAAATTTCTTCGGTTGTGAAAACCCACAGTTCAATCAGTGGTTTCTACGTTGTAGAATAATAGTGAAGACATCAAAACTATGAAATAACACATATGGAATCATGTAGTAACCAAAAAAGTGTAAAACAAACCAAAATATATTTAAGATTCTTCAAAGTAGCCACCCTTCACCTTGACGACAACTTTGCACACTCTTGGCGTTCTCTCAACCAGCTTCATCTAGAATGTTTTTCCAACAGTCTTGAAGGAGTTACCACATATGCTGAACACTTGTTGGCTGCTTTTCCTTCTCTCTGCGGTCCAACTCATCCCAAACCATCTCAAATGGGTTGAGGTTGGGGGATTGTGGAGGCTAGGTCATCTGATGCAGCACTCCATCACTCTTCTTCTTGGTCAAATAGCCCTTACACAGCCTGGAGGTGTGTTGGGTCATTGTCCTGTTGAAAAACAAATGATTGTCCAATAAGTGCACAAAAAAGGGCCACAAAAAAATCTGATCTCATCATGGGGGTCCAGTAGTTGCTCTCAGGTCTGCGTACCCACATGTGCAGGTTGCCTATCCCTGGGGCAGGTCTATGTATCCACATGTTGCAGGTTGCCTATCCCTGGGGCAGGTCTATGTATCCACATGTTGCAGGTTGCCTATCCCTGGGGCAGGTCTATGTATCCACATGTGCAGGTTGCCTATCCCTGGGGCAGGTCTATGTACCCACATGTGCAGGTTGCCTATCCCTGGGGCAGGTCTATGTACCCACATGTGCAGGTTCCCTGCCTTAAACAGTCTATTAACACCATGTGAGACTTCTCTCTCCGGGCCAAAATAACGTTAATACCATTCCAATGTCAACTCAAATGGCAGAGTAGTAGGTTAACTACTGCGTAACCTTTTGACCCCTGCTTTTTATTCTGGAATAAGGAATAACCTGTGACTCGTGTCTCCAACTACCTGCTGAAGGGTCACAGGAAGTCAATCTGTGAAATAAATATTACAGCCACTCCTACAAAGAAGTACATCACAGAGGGTGGGGTACGCTGTCCTCGCGGTGGCAGTGTGTGTGTGTGTGTGTGTGTGTGCATAAATGTGTGTGTGTGTGTGTGTGTGTGTGTGTGTGTGTGTGTGTGTGTGTGTGTGTGTGTGTGTGTGTGTGTGTGTGTGTGTGTGTGTGTGTGTGTGTGTGTGTGTGTGTGTGTGTGTGTGTGTGTGTGTGTGTGTGTACATAAATGTGTGTGTGTGTGTTGAGCGTACTTGCGTCTGTTTGAGTAAGAAAGGAGAGTGGGTTACAACAGCTGTTTTAAACATCCATCACCGCTCCTTCCTCGCTTCAAGGAAATAGAAACCGAGGCCCAGAAAACCCGGACAGCGTTTGTACAGCCAAAGTACAGACAAAGTACAGCCAAAGTAAAAACCCTGAGTCATTTTCATGAATTTGTTGTAGCTCTACAAACTACCGTGAAAAAGTAATGCCCGGGGGGCTGAGAAAGAAAGTCACTGAATCAGTTCCCACAGTCCCACCAATGTTCTTATCATCTTTAGCCAACGAAACATGTCCATGTAACTCACAACTAACTTCTACAAGCTGAAGCTAACACATTTTGAGGATACTTCTCTGTTCCTTACCCTTTGGGGGGGGGGGGGGGGGGCCTTTGTCAGAGTGTCATCAGGGTCGCTGATGAAGAAACAAAGTTGTCATGGTGATCGGGGAGAGTAGAGAATACTTCCAATGTTGCTCACGCTGCCATAATCAATCTGTCTCTACTCCACAGTCACAGACACAGTAACACAGAGACACAGAAACAGAGACACAGACACACAGAAACAGACACACAGACAGAGACACAGACACACAGAAACAGAGACACACAGACAGAGACACAGACACACAGACAGAGACACAGACACACAGACACACAGAAACAGAGACACAGACACACAGACAGAGACACAGACACACAGAAACAGAGACACAGACAGAGACACACAGACAGAGACACAGACACACAGACAGAGACACAGACACACAGATACACAGAAACGGAGACACAGACAGACACACAGACAGAGACACAGACACACAGATACACAGAAACAGAGACACAGACACAGACACACAGACAGAGACACAGATACATAGAAACATAGACACAGCTAAGGTTTCACCAACATGGTGACTTTTGGCCCAGCGTCGTCCGGGTTTTGCCGGGGTAGGCCGTCATTGTAAATAAGACTTTGTTCTTAAACTGACTTGCCGAGTTAAACAAATAAAATGTTAAATCAAATAAAAAATGTAATCCTTTCCCGGTGGCTCTACAGGTCTCTCCCACCACTTCCGCGACGGTCTGAACTCGGCAAACAGCGTGTTGGATTGTACTGAATTTTCCAGTAACACTTAAAAGGTGTTTCTTGTTATGAAAATGGCTTTTCCTTTTATTTTTTTATATATTTTTTTTTCTTTAACTTGAAATGAAAACGACTTTCTGGCAAAAATGGAAGGGCTTTGTTGAACCGTGCCAATCTTCCACTAGAGTGCACTACAGAAAAGTCCTATTCGCATGTGACAAATGTAACGTTACGTCAAACTCTGCATCTTCTACAGGCCTTTTTGTTAATGTTATTGTTTGATTAACTCGATCAGCTGTTTAAATTTATCAAAACTGTGCGAGCATGTGTCTGTTTTTATATCAGCACAAATTTGATTGAGCAATAAAAGCCTTTTTTTAAATATGCTTTACAGCCAAAGCAAGACAAGCATTTGTGTAAGTTTATCGATAGCCTAGCATAGCATTTCATGTCCATCTAGCAGTAGGCAACTTGGTCACAAAAATCAGAAAAGCAATCAACTTAAATCGTTTACCTTTGATGAGCTTCGGATGTTTTCACTCACGAGACTCCCAGTTAGATAGCCAATGTTCCTTTTTTCCAAAAATATTATTTTTGTAGGCGAAATAGCTCCGTTTGTTCTTCACGTTTGGCTGAGAAATCGACCGGAAATTGCGGTCACGAAAACTCCGAAAAATATTCCAAATTAGCTCCATAATATCGACAGAAGCATGGCAAACGTTGTTTATAATCAATCCTCAAGGTGTTTTTCAAATATCTATTCGATAATATATCCACCGGGACAATTGGTTTTTCAGTAGGACCGATTGGAATAATGGCTACCTCTGTATTTTATGCGAGAATCACTCTGGGAGCCATCAGGTGACCAGTTGCGCAATGTAGCCGCTTACGGGTATTCTTCAACATAAAGGCGTAAAACTACGTCACAATGCTGTAGACACCTTGGGGAATACGGAGAAGTAATCTGGTTGGTAGCCCATTCACTGCTCAATAGGGACTCATTGGAACGCAGCGCTTTCAAAACATGAGGCACTTCCGGATTGGATTTTCGCCTGCAACATCAGTTCTGTTATACTCACAGACAATATTTTTACAGTTTTGGAAACTTTAGTGCGTTTTCTATCATAAGCTGTCAATTATAGGCATATTCTAGCATCTTGTCCTGACAAAATATCCCGTTTACTTTGGGAACGTTATTTTTCCAAAAATGAAAATACTGCCCCCTAGTCACAACAGGTCAATAGGTTGGGATCAGTACTATACAGCTGTTATTCTATAGGCTGGGATCAGTACAATACAGCTGTTATTCTATAGGCTGGGATCAGTACTATACAGCTGTTATTCTATAGGCTGGGATCAGTACTACTGATCTGTTATTCTATAGGCTGGGATCAGTACTATACAGCTGTTATTCTATAGGCTGGGATCAGTACTATACAGCTGTTATTCTATAGGCTGGGATCATACAGCTGTTATTCTATAGGCTGGGATCAGTACTATACAGCTGTTATTCTATAGGCTGGGATCAGTACTATACAGCTGTTATTCTATAGGCTGGGATCAGTACTATACAGCTGTTATTCTATAGGCTGGGATCATACAGCTGTTATTCTATAGGCTGGGATCATACAGCTGTTGTAAGAGCGCATTTTACACTGGCTGTCCACTAGTCTCAAAAACAATGATTGATAGGCAGCTTAAACGTTTTGAATTCAACCACTATTGGGTTAAAATACACACATACATTTGTGAACAGACTTCCACAACAACCACAACCCATAAGCCGCAAATAGCTAAATGAGTGAGCAAGTAGTGTGATTCACATCAATGTAGATATCATTAATACTGGCTAAATGAGTGAGCAGCAGTGTGATTCACATCCATGTAGATATCATTAATACTGGCTAAATGAGTGGGCAAGTAGTGTGATTCACATCAATGTAGATATCATTAATACTGGCTAAATGAGTGAGCAGCAGTGTGATTCACATCCATGTAGATATCATTAATACTGGCTAAATGAGTGGGCAAGTAGTGTGATTCACATCAATGTAGATATCATTAATACTGGCTAAATGAGTGAGCAGCAGTGTGATTCACATCCATGTAGATATCATTAATACTGGCTAAATGAGTGAGCTGTCATGTTTGTCATTTATTGTCATGTCTTGTCCCTGTGCTCCCCATGCTATTCGTTTCCCTCTGCTGGTCTTGTTTGGTTCTATCCCTCTCTCTCCCCCTCCCTCTCTCACTCTCTCGCTCTCTCTTCTCTCTGTCGTTCCGTTCCTGCTCCCAGCTGTTCCTATTCCCCTAATCATCATTTAGTCTTCCCACACCTGTTCCCGATCCTTTCCCCTGATTAGAGTCCCTATTTATTCCTTTATGATCCGTTCCTGTCCCGTCGGTTCCTTGTATTGTATTCACCATGCCGTGATTGCGTTTCGCCCTGTCCTGTCGTGTTTTTGCCGTGATTGTGTATCACCCTGTCCTGTCGTGTTTTGTGCCTTCATCAGATGCTGCGTGTGAGCAGGTGTCTCAGTCGACTACGGCCTGCGCCTACCCGGCGACCTGCAGTCTGTGGCCGCTTCTCCAGTTGTTTCCCTCTACAAGTCTAGAGGAATTCTGTTATTCCGTTTTGGACTTTAATAAACTCTGTTTCTGTTAAGTCGCTTTTGGGTCCTCTTTTACCTGCATGACAGAAGGAACCGACCAAGGAATGGACCCAGCGACTTCAGACGCTCGTTACACTGCCGTCGAGATCCAAGGAGCCATGCTCGGCAGACACGAGCAGGAATTGTCTGCTGCTCGCCATGCCGTGGAGAACCTGGCCGCTCAGGTTTCCGACCTCTCTGGACAGTTCCAGAGTCTACGTCTCGTGCCACCTGTTACTCCCTGGCCTGCCGAGCCTCCAGAACCCAGGGTTAATAACCCACCTTGCTACTCCGGGCAGCCCACTGAGTGCCGCTCCTTTCTCACGCAGTGTGAGATTGTGTTCTCTCTCCAACCCCACACATACTCTAGAGAGAGAGCTCGGGTTGCTTACGTCATTTCACTCCTTACTGGCCGGGCTCGAGAATGGGGCACAGCTATCTGGGAGGCAAGGGCTGATTGCTCTAACAAATTCCAGAACTTTAAAGAGGAGATGATTCGGGTTTTTGACCGTTCAGTTTTTGGTGGGGAGGCTTCTAGGGCCCTGGCTTCCTTATGCCAAGGTGAACGGTCCATAACGGATTATTCCATTGAGTTTCGCACTCTTGCTGCCTCTAGTGAGTGGAACGAGCCGGCGCTGCTCGCTCGTTTTCTGGAGGGACTCCACGCAGTGGTTAAGGATGAGATTCTCTCCCGGGAGGTTCCTTCAGATGTGGACTCTTTGATTGCTCTCGCCATCCGCATAGAACGACGGGTAGATCTTCGTCACCGGGCTCGTGGAAGAGAGCTCGCATCAACGGTGTTTCCCTGCTCCGCATCGCAACCATCTCCCTCCTCTGGCTTTGAGACTGAGCCCATGCAGCTGGGAGGGATTCGCATCTCGAATAAGGAGAGGGAACGGAGGATCACCAACCGCCTGTGCCTCTATTGCGGAGTTGCTGGACATTTTGTTAATTCATGTCCAGTAAGAGGCCAGAGCCCATCAGTAAGCGGAGGGCTACTGGTGAGCGCTACTACTCAGGTCCCTTCATCTAGATCTTGTACTACTATGTCGGTCCATCTACGCTGGACCGGTTCGGGTGCTACATGCAGTGCTTTGATTGACTCTGGGGCTGAGGGTTGTTTCATGGACGAAGCATGGGCTCGGAAACATAACATTCCTTTCAGACCGTTAGACAGGCCTACGCCCATGTTTGCCTTAGATGGTAGTCATCTTCCCAGTATCAAATTTGAGACACTACCTTTAACTCTCACAGTATCTGGTAACCACAGTGAGACTATTTCTTTTTGATTTTCCGTTCACCGTTTACACCTGTTGTTTTGGGTCACCCCTGGCTTGTATGTCATAATCCTTCTATTAATTGGTCTAGTAATTCTATCCTATCCTGGAACGTTTCTTGTCATGTGAAGTGTTTAATGTCTGCCATCCCTCCCATTTCTTCTGTCCCTACTTCTCAGGAGGAACCTGGCGATTTGACAGGAGTGCCGGAGGAATATCATGATCTGCGCACGGTCTTCAGTCGGTCCCGAGCCAACTCCCTTCCTCCTCACCGGTCGTATGATTGTAGTATTGATCTCCTTCCGGGGACCACTCCTCCTCGAGGTCCTATACTCTCTGTCGGCTCCCGAACGTAAGGCTCTCGAGGATTATTTGTCTGTGTCTCTTGACGCCGGTACCATAGTGCCTTCTTCTTCTCCGGCCGGGCGGGGTTCTTTTTTGTTAAAAAGAAGGACGGTACTCTGCGCCCCTGCGTGGATTATCGAGGGCTGAATGACATAACGGTTAAGAATCGTTATCCGCTTCCCCTTATGTCATCAGCCTTCGAGATTCTGCAGGGAGCCAGGTGCTTTACTAAGTTGGACCTTCGTAACGCTTACCATCTCGTGCGCATCAGAGAGGGGGACGAGTGGAAAACGGCGTTTAACACTCCGTTAGGGCATTTTGAGTACCGGGTTCTGCCGTTCGGTCTCGCCAATGCGCCAGCTGTTTTTCAGGCATTAGTTAATGATGTTCTGAGAGACATGCTGAACATTTTTGTTTTTGTCTATCTTGACGATATCCTGATTTTTTCTCCGTCACTCGAGATTCATGTTCAGCACGTTCGACGTGTTCTACAGCGCCTTTTAGAGAATTGTCTCTACGTAAAGGCTGAGAAGTGCTCTTTTCATGTCTCCTCCGTTACTTTTCTCGGTTCCGTTATTTCCGCTGAAGGCATTCAGATGGATTCCGCTAAGGTCCAAGCTGTCAGTGATTGGCCCGTTCCAAGGTCACGTGTCGAGTTGCAGCGCTTTTTAGGTTTCGCTAATTTCTATCGGCGTTTCATTCGTAATTTCGGTCAAGTTGCTGCCCCTCTCACAGCTCTTACTTCTGTCAAGACGTGTTTTAAGTGGTCCGGTTCCGCCCAGGGAGCTTTTGATCTTCTAAAAGAACGTTTTACGTCCGCTCCTATCCTCGTTACTCCTGACGTCACTAGACAATTCATTGTCGAGGTTGACGCTTCAGAGGTAGGCGTGGGAGCCATCCTATCCCAGCGCTTCCAGTCTGACGATAAGGTTCATCCTTGCGCTTATTTTTCTCATCGCCTGTCGCCATCTGAGCGCAACTATGATGTGGGTAACCGTGAACTGCTCGCCATCCGCTTAGCCCTAGGCGAATGGCGACAGTGGTTGGAGGGGGCGACCGTTCCTTTTGTCGTTTGGACAGACCATAAGAACCTTGAGTACATCCGTTCTGCCAAACGACTTAATGCCCGTCAAGCTCGTTGGGCGTTGTTTTTCGCTCGTTTCGAGTTTGTGATTTCTTACCGTCCGGGTAGCAAGAACACCAAGCCTGATGCCTTATCCCGTCTGTTTAGTTCTTCTGTGGCTTCTACTGATCCCGAGGGGATTCTTCCTTATGGGCGTGTTGTCGGGTTAACAGTCTGGGGAATTGAAAGACAGGTTAAGCAAGCACTCACGCACACTGCGTCGCCGCGCGCTTGTCCTAGTAACCTCCTTTTCGTTCCTGTTTCCACTCGTCTGGCTGTTCTTCAGTGGGCTCACTCTGCCAAGTTAGCTGGTCATCCCGGTGTTCGAGGCACTCTTGCGTCTATTCGCCAGCGCTTTTGGTGGCCGACTCAGGAGCGTGACACGCGCCGTTTCGTGGCTGCTTGTTCGGACTGCGCGCAGACTAAGTCGGGTAACTCTCCTCCTGCCGGTCGTCTCAGACCGCTCCCCATTCCTTCTCGACCATGGTCTCACATTGCCTTAGACTTCATTACCGGTCTGCCTTTGTCTGCGGGGAAGACTGTGATTCTGACGGTTGTCGATAGGTTCTCTAAGGCGGCACATTTCATTCCCCTCGCTAAACTTCCTTCCGCTAAGGAGACGGCACAAATCATTATTGAGAATGTATTCAGAATTCATGGCCTCCCGTTAGACGCCGTTTCAGACAGAGGCCCGCAATTCACGTCACAGTTTTGGAGGGAGTTCTGTCGTTTGATTGGTGCGTCCGTCAGTCTCTCTTCCGGGTTTCATCCCCAGTCTAACGGTCAAGCAGAGAGGGCCAATCAGACGATTGGTCGCATACTACGCAGCCTTTCTTTCAGAAACCCTGCGTCTTGGGCAGAACAGCTCCCCTGGGCAGAATACGCTCACAATTCGCTTCCTTCGTCTGCTACCGGGTTATCTCCGTTTCAGAGTAGTCTGGGTTACCAGCCTCCTCTGTTCTCATCCCAGCTTGCCGAGTCCAGCGTTCCCTCCGCTCAAGCGTTTGTCCAACGTTGTGAGCGCACCTGGAGGAGGGTGAGGTCTGCACTTTGCCGTTACAGGGCACAGACGGTGAGAGCCGCCAATAAACGCAGGATTAAGAGTCCAAGGTATTGTTGCGGCCAGAGAGTGTGGCTTTCCACTCGCAACCTTCCTCTTACGACAGCTTCTCGTAAGTTGACTCCGCGGTTCATTGGTCCGTTCCGTGTCTCCCAGGTCGTCAATCCTGTCGCTGTGCGACTGCTTCTTCCGCGACATCTTCGTCGCGTCCATCCTGTCTTCCATGTCTCCTGTGTTAAGCCCTTTCTTCGCACCCCGTTCGTCTTCCCTCCCCCTCCCGTCCTTGTCGAGAGCGCACCTATTTACAAGGTACATAAGATTATGGACATGCGTTCTCGGGGACGGGGTCACCAATACCTAGTGGATTGGGAGGGTTACGGTCCTGAGGAGAGGAGTTGGGTTCCGTCTCGGGACGTGCTGGACCGTTCGCTCATCGATGATTTCCTCCGTTGCCGCCAGGATTCCTCCTCGAGTGCGCCAGGAGGCGCTCGGTGAGTGGGGGGTACTGTCATGTTTGTCATTTATTGTCATGTCTTGTCCCTGTGCTCCCCATGCTATTCGTTTCCCTCTGCTGGTCTTGTTTGGTTCTATCCCTCTCTCTCCCCCTCCCTCTCTCACTCTCTCGCTCTCTCTTCTCTCTGTCGTTCCGTTCCTGCTCCCAGCTGTTCCTATTCCCCTAATCATCATTTAGTCTTCCCACACCTGTTCCCGATCCTTTCCCCTGATTAGAGTCCCTATTTATTCCTTTATGATCCGTTCCTGTCCCGTCGGTTCCTTGTATTGTATTCACCATGCCGTGATTGCGTTTCGCCCTGTCCTGTCGTGTTTTTGCCGTGATTGTGTATCACCCTGTCCTGTCGTGTTTTGTGCCTTCATCAGATGCTGCGTGTGAGCAGGTGTCTCAGTCGACTACGGCCTGCGCCTACCCGAAGCGACCTGCAGTCTGTGGCCGCTTCTCCAGTTGTTTCCCCTCTACAAGTCTAGAGGAATTCTGTTATTCCGTTTTGGACTTTAATAAACTCTGTTTCTGTTAAGTCGCTTTTGGGTCCTCTTTTACCTGCATGACATGAGCAGCAGTGTGATTCACATCCATGTAGATATCATTAATACTGGCTAAATGAGTGGGCAAGTAGTGTGATTCACATCAATGTAGATATCATTAATACTGGCTAAATGAGTGAGCAGCAGTGTGATTCACATCCATGTAGATATCATTAATACTGGCTAAATGAGTGGGCAAGTAGTGTGATTCACATCAATGTAGATATCATTAATACTGGCTAAATGAGTGGGCAAGTAGTGTGATTCACATCAATGTAGATATCAATAATACTGGCTAAATGAGTGAGCAGCAGTGTGATTCACATCCATGCGTGATAAGTGATATCCGTATCGCCCATAGTGTACACCAATGCTGTCCTCCAAGCGTTTACTCAACGTGGATAACTTTTGGACAGCAGTTGCACCATTGGAAGCCTGGACTGTAGCCTACAAAAGCCTGTTCCTGCTTTCCTTTCCAGCGATCCATCAAAACACAGTTGGTGTGTCATCATAGTGGTCTCTGATTGGTGGTCATCATTTGGTGTGTCATCATAGTGGTCTCTGATTGGTGGTCATCATTTGGTGTGTCATCATAGTGGTCTCTGATTGGTGGTCATCATTTGGTGTGTCATCATAGTGGTCTCCGATTGGTGGTCATCATTTGGTGTGTCATCATAGTGGTCTCTGATTGGTGGTCATCATTTGGTGTGTCATCATAGTGGTCTCCGATTGGTGGTCATCATTTGGTGTGTCATCATTGTGGTCTCTGATTGGTGGTCATCATTTGGTGTGTCATCATTGTGGTCTCTGATTGGTGGTCATCATTTGGGGTGTCATCGTAGTTGTCTCTGATTGGTGGTCATCATTTGGTGTGTCATCATAGTGGTCTCTGATTGGTGGTCATCATTTGGTGTGTCATCATAGTGGTCTCTGATTGGTGGTCATCATTTGGTGTGTCATCATAGTGGTCTCTGATTGGTGGTCATCATTTGGTGTGTCATCATTGTGGTCTCTGATTGGTGGTCATCATTTGGTGTGTCATCATTGTGGTCTCTGATTGGTGGTCATCATTTGGTGTGTCATCATAGTGGTCTCCGATTGGTGGTCAACATTTGTTGTGTCATCATATTGGTCTCTGATTGGTGGTCATCATTTGGTGTGTCATCATTGTGGTCTCTGATTGGTGGTCATCATTTGGTGTGTCATCGTAGTTGTCTCTGATTGGTGGTCATCATTTGGTGTGTCATCATAGTGGTCTCTGATTGGTGGTCATCATTTGGTGTGTCATCATAGTGGTCTCTGATTGGTGGTCATCATTTGGTGTGTCATCATAGTGGTCTCTGATTGGTGGTCATCATTTGGTGTGTCATCATAGTGGTCTCCGATTGGTGGTCATCATTTGGTGTGTCATCATAGTGGTCTCTGATTGGTGGTCATCATTTGGTGTGTCATCATAGTGGTCTCCGATTGGTGGTCATCATTTGGTGTGTCATCATTGTGGTCTCTGATTGGTGGTCATCATTTGGTGTGTCATCATTGTGGTCTCTGATTGGTGGTCATCATTTGGGGTGTCATCGTAGTTGTCTCTGATTGGTGGTCATCATTTGGTGTGTCATCATAGTGGTCTCTGATTGGTGGTCATCATTTGGTGTGTCATCATAGTGGTCTCTGATTGGTGGTCATCATTTGGTGTGTCATCATAGTGGTCTCTGATTGGTGGTCATCATTTGGTGTGTCATCATTGTGGTCTCTGATTGGTGGTCATCATTTGGTGTGTCATCATTGTGGTCTCTGATTGGTGGTCATCATTTGGTGTGTCATCATAGTGGTCTCCGATTGGTGGTCAACATTTGTTGTGTCATCATATTGGTCTCTGATTGGTGGTCATCATTTGGTGTGTCATCATTGTGGTCTCTGATTGGTGGTCATCATTTGGTGTGTCATCGTAGTTGTCTCTGATTGGTGGTCATCATTTGGTGTGTCATCATAGTGGTCTCTGATTGGTGGTCATCATTTGGTGTGTCATCATAGTGGTCTCTGATTGGTGGTCATCATTTGGTGTGTCATCATTGTGGTCTCTGATTGGTGATCATCATTTGGTGTGTCATCATAGTGGTCTCTGATTGGTGGTCATCATTTGGTGTGTCATCATTGTGGTCTCTGATTGGTGGTCATCATTTGGTGTGTCATCATTGTGGTCTCTGATTGGTGGTCATCATTTGTTGTGTCATCATATTGGTCTCTGATTGGTGGTCATCATTTGGTGTGTCATCATTGTGGTCTCTGATTGGTGGTCATCATTTGGTGTGTCATCGTAGTTGTCTCTGATTGGTGGTCATCATTTGGTGTGTCATCATAGTGGTCTCTGATTGGTGGTCATCATTTGGTGTGTCATCATAGTGGTCTCTGATTGGTGGTCATCATTTGGTGTGTCATCATTGTGGTCTCTGATTGGTGATCATCATTTGGTGTGTCATCATAGTGGTCTCTGATTGGTGGTCATCATTTGGTGTGTCATCATTGTGGTCTCTGATTGGTGGTCATCATTTGGTGTGTCATCATTGTGGTCTCTGATTGGTGGTCATCATTTGGTGTGTCATCATAGTGGTCTCTGATTGGTGGTCATCATTTGGTGTGTCATCATTGTGGTCTCTGATTGGTGGTCATCATTTGGTGTGTCATCATAGTGGTCTCCGATTGGTGGTCAACATTTGTTGTGTCATCATAGTGGTCTCTGATTGGTGGTCATTATATGGTGTGTCATCATTGTGGTCTCTGATTGGTGGTCATCATTTGGTGTGTCATCGTAGTTGTCTCTGATTAGTGGTCATCATTTGGTGTGTCATCATAGTGGTCTCTGATTGGTGGTCATCATTTGGTGTGTCATCATAGTGGTCTCTGATTGGTGGTCATCATTTGGTGTGTCATCATTGTGGTCTCTGATTGGTGATCATCATTTGGTGTGTCATCATAGTGGTCTCTGATTGGTGGTCATCATTTGGTGTGTTCATTGTGGTCTCTGATTGGTGGTCATCATTTGGTGTGTCATCATAGTGGTCTCTGATTGGTGGTCATCATTTGGTGTGTCATCATTGTGGTCTCTGATTGGTGGTCATCATTTGGTGTGTCATCATAGTGGTCTCTGATTGGTGGTCATCATTTGGTGTGTCATCATTGTGGTCTCTGATTGGTGGTCATCATTTGGTGTGTCATCATTGTGGTCTCTGATTGGTGGTCATCATTTGGTGTGTCATCATAGTGGTCTCCGATTGGTGGTCAACATTTGGTGTGTCATCATAGTGGTCTCTGATTGGTGGTCATCATTTGGTGTGTCATCATAGTGGTCTCTGATTGGTGGTCATCAGATCAGACACCTCCTATAGACCCAAAGCCCTTCAGATCAGACACCTATAAGACCCAAAGCCCTTCAGATCAGACACCTATAAGACCCAAAGCCTTTCAGATCAGACACCTCCTATAGACCCAAAGCCCTTCAGATCAGACACCTCCTATAGACCCAAAGCCCTTCAGATCCGACACTTCCTATAGACCCAAAGCCCTTCAGATCAGACACCTCCTATAGACCCAAAGCCCTTCAGATCAGACACCTCCTATAGACCCAAAGCCCTTCAGATCAGACACCTCCTATAGACCCAAAGCCCTTCAGATCAGACACCTCCTATAGACCCAAAGCCCTTCAGATCAGACACCTCCTATAGACCCAAAGCCCTTCAGATCAGACACCTCCTATAGACCCAAAGCCCTTCAGATCAGACACCTCCTATAGACCCAAAGCCCTTCAGATCAGACACCTCCTATAGACCCAAAGCCCTTCAGATCAGACACCTCCTATAGACCCAAAGCCCTTCAGATCAGACACCTCCTATAGACCCAAAGCCCTTCAGATCAGACACCTCCTATAGACCCAAAGCCCTTCAGATCAGACACCTCCTATAGACCCAAAGCCCTTCAGATCAGACACCTCCTATAGACCCAAAGCCCTTCAGATCAGACACCTCCTATAGACCCAAAGCCCTTCAGATCAGACACCTCCTATAGACCCAAAGCCCTTCAGATCAGACACCTCCTATAGACCCAAAGCCCTTCAGATCAGACACCTCCTATAGACCCAAAGCCCTTCAGATCAGACACCTCCTATAGACCCAAAGCCCTTCAGATCAGACACCTCCTATAGACCCAAAGCCCTTCAGATCAGACACCTCCTATAGACCCAAAGCCCTTGAACGGGAAAATTATTATAAGAGATTTTAACCACAAACAAATACTGTCAAATAAAAAGAGATGAGGTCAAGCAGGAGTTTCTGGCACACTGGCCGTTCTCTTCTTCCAAAGCTTCGGAAAATAATCAAGAAATAAGAGCCAAAGCTGTTAAAATCAAACAGTATAAAACACATATAACATATCAAGGCTTCAATAGAAAACCATATGCAGGTGCAGTAAATTCACTGTATATGTAGAGCGTCTGCTAAATGACTTAAATGTAAATGTAAATTAACATAAAAGAGATGAGATCTGGCTGGATCTTGAGTTAGTCTCGTCTAGCTTTAGGACTGGAGTAGAATGGGACAGGAAAACACGCACGCACGCACGCACGCACACACACACACACACACACAGTTTGGATGACATTAAATCCAAAAAGGAGGCTCAGATGTTTAGGTATCACACGGACACACACGCTAGCTCCAGAGGAGTTTACCAGATAGTTTGTGAGAGAGGGAATAAGATCCATCGTCGGCACTCACCGTTTTTACAATAGGTATAAAAGTCATGACATTAAATAGGCCTTTGTCTCTCCGCCAACAGATTCTGTTTCAGTCCAGATTAAACACCGTCACACTAACACACCTGAAAACATTTCCAGGACACGGTGCACCACAGGACCCAGTTTAGATCTTTTACAACAATAATACCAGTTTTCAGGCCTGATGATTCTCCGAACTTGAGAGACAGAGACACAGAGAGAGACACAGCGAGAGACACACACACACAGAGAGAGAGAAAGAGAGAGAGACCGAGAAGGAGACCGAGACAGAGAGAGACACATAGAGAGACACACACACACAGAGGGAGAAAGAGAGAGAGAAAGAGAGAGAGACCGAGACAGAGAGAGACACAGAGAGAGAGAGAGAGAGAGAGAGAGAGAGAGAGAGAGAGAGAGAGAGAGAGAGAGAGAGAGACGAGACAGAGAGAGACACAGAGAGAGACACACACACACAGAGAGAAAGAGAGAGAGAGCGAGACAGAGAGAGACACACACACACAGAAAGAGAGAGAGAAAGAGACACTGAGACAGATTGACCGAGACCGTGACCGAGACAGACAGACAGACAGACAGACAGACAGACAGACAGACAGACAGACAGACAGACAGACAGACAGACAGACAGACAGACAGACAGACAGACAGACAGACAGACAGACAGACAGACAGACAGACAGACAGACAGACAGACAGACAGACAGACAGACAGACAGACAGACAGACAGACAGACAGACAGACAGACAGACAGACAGACAGACAGACAGACAGAGATGACCCCATCGCCATACCCTACCTACTGAGTTTTTGGGAGTCAGACAGACAGACAACCCCATGTCTGTAACCCTCCTGTCAATCTTAAAATACAGCTGAAGGAAAAGCTCCTCAATCACACAGACTTTAGAATATTTCTGTATATCAACCTACACTATAATCATCTGACGGATTTGGAACGGATGCTACCGTAGAAACACAATGATCTTGTTCCAGAGAAAATCACTCAATGTCTCGATGACATCCAATATTTATCTGGGTGTGGACTGTGGACGCAGACGAGACAGAAACTAGACAGAATCACAGGATCTAGCCAAGGAGTACGGACAAGATAAAGTCGGCTTCCAAAATGGCACCCTATTCCCTCGTACTGCACTACTGTTGATCCAAAATGGCACCCTATTCCCTCGTACTGCACTACTGTTGATCCAAACTGGCACCCTATTCCCTCGTACTGCACTACTGTTGATCCAAAATGGCACCCGGTTCTCTTGTAGTGCACTACTGTTGATCACGGACCATTTGTGAAATTCACTTAGACAGGATAGTAGACATGGACAGGAGACATGTTTGAAACCTCTCTGCCACAATACACTTGTTTCACACAGACCACCTGTCAAGCCAATGGTTGACTGAGACAGGTGGGTCCACACCAAAGTGTCACATGTCATAATGACTCAACTGTCTCCATCAAGGAGAGCACATTTGAAATAGACAAAATGGTGGCGTTGGATTACTTCATGGAGCAAAACATGTATTTTAATAACGGAGCATTTTCTAAATTCAAACAAACCAGCTGCACACTGGACAGTTTAGAATATTCATGTTTGGCCGAATCAAGAACTCAAAATCAAATCACATTTTATGGGTCACATACACATGGTTAGCATTTGTTATTGCGAGTGTAGTGAAATGCTTTTGCTTCTAGATCCAACAGTGCAGCAGTGTCTAACAGATAATATCTAACAATTCCACAACAAAACCTAATATGTAACAAATTCCACAACAAAACCTAATACACACAATCCAGTAAAGGAATGGGATGAGAATCTATAAATATATGGTTGAGCAGTGACAGAGTGGCTGAGATGCAATAGATAGTGAAGGATATAGTAGACACATGAGATGAGTAATGTGACAGAGTGGCTGAGATGCAATAGATAGTGAAGGATATAGTAGACACATGAGATGAGTAATGCGAGATATGTAAACATTCTTAAAAGTATCATTGTTTAAAGTGGCCAATGATATCAATTCTGTATGTAGGCAGCTATCTGTCTGTGTTAGTGGTGGCAGTTTAACAGTCTGATGGCCTTGAGATAGAAGCTGTTTTTCAGTCTCTCGGTCCCAGCTTTGATGCACCTATACTGACCTCGCTTTCTGGATGATAGCGGGGTGAACAGGCAGTGGCTCGGGTGGTTGTTGTCCTTGATGATCTTTTTGGCCTTCCTGTGACATCGGGTGGTGTAGGTGTCCTGGAGGGCAGGTAGTTTGCCCCCGGTGATCAAATCAAATCAAAATCAAATCCAATTTATTTATATAGCCCTTCGTACATCAGCTGATATCTCAAAGTGCTGTACAGAAACCCAGCCTAAAACCCCAAACAGCAAGCAATGCAGGTGTAGAAGCACGGTGGCTAGGAAAAACTCCCTAGAAAGGCCAAAACCTAGGAAGAAACCTAGAGAGGAACCAGGCTATGTGGGGTGGCCAGTCCTCTTCTGGCTGTGCCAGGTGGAGATTATAACAGAACATGGCCAAGATGTTAAAATGTTCATAAATGACCAGCATGGTCGATTATAATAAGGCAGAACAGTTGAAACTGGAGCAGCAGCACGGCCAGGTGGACTGGGGACAGCAAGGAGTCATCATGTCAGGTAGTCCTGGGGCATGGTCCTAGGGCTCAGGTCCTCCGAGAGAGAGAGAGACAGAAAAAGAGAAGGAGAGAATTAGAGAACGCACACTTAGATTCACACAGGACACTGAATAGGACAGGAGAAGTACTCCAAATATAACAAACTGACCCTAGCCCCCCGACACATAAACTACTGCAGCATAAATACTGGAGGCTAAGACAGGAGGGGTCAGGAGACACTGTGGCCCCATCTGAGGACACCCCCGGACAGGGCCAAACAGGAAGGATATAACCCCACCCACTTTTCCAAAGCACAGCCCCCACACCACTAGAGGGATATCTTCAACCACCAACTTACCATCCTGAGACAAGGCTGAGTATAGCCCACAAAGACCTCCGCCATGGCACAACCCAAGGGGGGGCGCCAACCCAGACCCAAGCTGTTGTGCAGACCTCACTACCCTCTGGAGAGCCTTACGGTTGTGGGCGGAGCGATTGCCGTACCTGCTGGTGATACAGCCGACAGGATGCTCTAGATTTTGCATCTGTAAAAGTTTGTGAGAGTTTTCATTGACCAGCCACATTTTTTCAGCCTCCTGAGGTCGAAGAGGCACTGTTGCGCCTTCCTCACCATGCTGTCTGTGTGGGTGGACCATTTCAGTTTGTCGATGATATGTACACCGAGGAACTTAAAACTTTCCACCTTCTCCACTACTGTCCCGTCGACGTAGATAGGGGGGTGCTCCCTTTTCTGTTTCCTGAAGTCCACAATCATCTCTTTTGTTTTTCTGACGTTGAGTGAGAGGTTATTTTCCTGACACCATACTCCGAGGGCCCTCACCTCCTCCGTGTAGGCTGTCTCGTCGTTGTTGGTAATCAAGCCTACCACTGTAGTGTCATCTGCAAACTTGATGATTGAGTTGGAGACGTGCTTGGCCACGCAGTCATGGGTGAACAGGGAGTACAGGAGAGGACTGAGAACGCACCCTTGTGGGGCCTCTGTGTTGAGGATCAGCGGGGTGGAGATGTTGTTACCTACCTTCTCCATCTGGGGGCGACCCGTCAGGAAGTCCAGGACCCAGTTGCACAGGGCGGGGTTCAGACCCAGGGTCTCGAGATGAATGACGAGTTTGGAGAATATTATGGTCTTAAATGCTGAGCTGTAGTCAATAAGCAGCATTCTTACATAGGTATTCCTCTTGTCCAGTGTGATGGCGATTGCATTGTCTGTGGATCTATTTGGGCGGTAGGCAATTTGGAGTAGGTCTAGGGTGTCAGGTAGGGTGGAGGTGATATGATCCTTGACTAGCCTCTCAAAACACTTAATGATGACAGAAGTGAGTGCTATGGGGCAATAGTAATTTAGTTCAGTTACCTTAGCTTTCTTGGGAACAGGAACAATGGTGGCCATCTTGAAGAATGGGGACAGCAGACTGGGTTAGGGATTGATTGAATATGTCCGTAAACACACCAGCCAGCTGGTCTGCGAATGCTCTGAGGACGCAGCTAGGGATGTCGTCTGGGCCGGCTGCCTTGCGAGGGTTAACACGTTTAAATGTTTTACTCACGTCAGCCACGGAGAAGGAGAGCCCACAGTCTTTGGTAGTATCGCCAACGACAGGTTAGTTGGAAAATCTACGGCAACGTTTTGTAGACGCAAACCTGTACCAAAAATATGTGGTTACATCACATGTTCTGGTGTACAATCTGCGTCTACACTAACATAAGATACAAGAGGATGTCATCACTTTGATGTCATGTCTTCCAACGTCATTAAATGTGGTTTCTGAATGGTTGGCCGCTGATTATTCCGCCCTATGTATTTTCAATCAATCAATCAATCAATCAAATCAATCAATCAATCAATCAATCAAATCAATCAATCAATCAATCAAATCAATCAACCAATCAATCAATCAAATCAATCAATCAATCAATCAAATCAATCAATCAATCAAATCAATCAATCAAATCAATCAATCAATCAAATCAATCAAAACCATAAACTCATTGGAAAAAAATCAGAAAGTACCTGAAAAAAATACATGTTTGGAGACAAAGGCTCCAATATGAAGTAGTTTTTTTTTTAAGTGCAGCAATTTGTTTAAGTCATGTCAAAGCCAACAAAGTCTGTTAAGATTTCTGCACAATATTACAAGACGTTTCATGATCACATCGACAATTGCTAAGTGAAGTCAAATGTGCTATGTTTCTGAAAGTGTCTGATATTAAAATATGTCACATGGCAGCACTGGTTTGTGTCCAATAACAATAAGATTATCGTAAAGGTCAGATTAGTTCCCAGAAAACGTTACGATTCGTAGGCCATTTCTGAGCCGTATTCCACTTCCTGTGGCCAGGAAAAAGTGGTTAAAACCGGTATCTCTGAAACTTCGGAAGAACAATGGCAATGCACACAAGGCTGCATTGTGTGACCAATACTACAGTCAGCAGGAACCAAGTATCAGTCCCGGAAGTGACTGAATCTCTTCATCTTCTTTTCCTCGGGATTACCAATGTTATATGTTGTTGTGTGAACGCTTTCTCTCAGCCTTCATTTGTGTCGGCTCACTATACCAAGCCGTTGAGAAGACTACACTATTGGGTTGGTGTTACTGAATTCATGCATTCACCTATTTTTAAATTGGCCATAACTTGTATCCGATTGGGTCATTAACAAACCTTGAATGAGTCATTAAAGTCCACGCCCTCACAGTTGTGTATGGAGCATAGCCATTAAAACCTGGGCTACGTTTAGAACGTTTTTACGTTCCGAAAACATTTGTTTGAACGGAAACTGTACTGAACGACCAGTTAAAAAATACACCCCTTGTAGCTATTGCTTAAACACAGACCAAACAGAAGCTTACCTTTTTTAGATGTTTGCTGTTTGGTGAAAACGTTGTGTCGGGGCTGGTGATCAATAACGGTAGGTCACAGGCAGACAACGAAGATATCCTCATGACACTGGTTCTTCCTTTAAACGTTTCAGCGTACTGCAGCACACCTTTGCCGGGTGCCGCAGAATTCTTCAGCCATTGTTTCCAGAATGATGCAATTTACCACAATCTCCCACCATCTACCACAATCTGCCACCATCTACCACAATCTGCCACCATCTACCACAATCTGCCACCATCTACCACAATCTGCCACCATCTACCACAATCTGCCACCATCTACCACAATCTGCCACCATCTACCACAATCTGCCACCATCTACCACAAATGGCATAAGCTCAAAACGTTCAAAGGAAGAAGCACAGTCTCAACATATTCCAGGATTATTGTCATTTATGCTTCACAACGCTAACCGGAATGTAGGTAGCAGCCATCTTGAAATGTGATCATCGACTGCTTCCAATATAGATGTATTCATGCTGTGAGCCAGGATCATTCTGCCTCCACTATAAATGTATTAATGCTGTGAGACAGGATCATTCTGCCTCCAGTATAAATGTATTAATGCTGTGAGACAGGATCATTCTGCCTCCACTATAAATGTATTAATGCTGTGAGACAGGATCATTCTGCCTCCAGTATAAATGTATTAATGCTGTGAGACAGGATCATTCTGCCTCCACTATAAATGTATTAATACTGTGAGACAGGATCTTCTACATGTAAAATGGTCTTTAATTACACCAAATCAACACACCCTTACATCTTGATTCGTCCAAATCAACACACCCTTACATCTTGATTCGTCCAAATCAACACACCCTTACATCTTGTTTCGGCCAAATCAACACACCCTTATATCTTGATTCGGCCAAATCAACACACCCTTATATCTTGATTCGGCCAAATCAACACACCCTTATATCTTGATTCGGCCAAATCAACACACCCTTACATCTTGATTCGGCCAAATCAACACACCCTTATATATTGATTCGGCCAAATCAACACACCCTTATATCTTGATTCGGCCAAATCAACACACCCTTACATCTTGATTCGGCCAAATCAACACACCCTTACATCTTGATTCGGCCAAATCAACACACCCTTACATCTTGATTCGGCCAAATCAACACACCCTTACATCTTGATTCGGCCAAATCAACACACCCTTACATCTTGATTCGGCCAAATCAACACACCCTTACATCTTGATTCAGCCAAATCAACACACCCTTACACATCCTTTGTGGCAAAGATCCTTTTAAAAAACCACATCCACCACCCGTTCAGCTGAATAAACCTTTCTTACTAAACGTGAATAAACCTTTCTTACTAAACATGAATAAACCTTTTCCCACTTATGGTGAATAAACATTCACCATGAAATGTGTTTTAAGTGTGTGTGTGTGTTTTAACACAGGGGGAGGCTGTTGATGATAGTGTTGACATATCCCTGTACAGAACAAACCCTCAACATGTGTCCCAAATATCAGCCTAGGGGGTCCTGGTCAACGTGTACTATATAGGGAATAGGGTCACAGCCGGTGGCTGAGAGGCTTTCATTTGACCACATCCCGAGAGGGAGGGACGGAGGGAGGGACAGAGGGATGGAGGGACATAGGGAGGGACAGAGGGAGGGACATAGGGAGGGACATAGGGAGGGAGGGATGGAGGGAGGGAGAGACATAGGGATGGAGGGACATAGGGAGGGAGGGACATAGGGAGGGCCATAGGGAGGGACATAGGGATGGAGGGAGGGACATAGGGAGGGACATCGGGAGGGAGGGACATAGGGAGGGAGGGAGGGACAGAGGGAGGGACATAGGGAGGGAGGGACATAGGGAGGGAGGGACATAGGGAGGGAGGGACAGAGGGAGGGAGGGACAGAGGGAGGGAGAGACATAGGGATGGAGGGACATAGGGAGGGAGGGACATAGGGAGGGACATAGGGATGGAGGGAGGGAGGGACATAGGGAGGGAGGGACATAGGGAGGGACATCGGGAGGGAGGGACATAGGGAGGGAGGGAGGGACAGAGGGAGGGAGGGACATAGGGAGGGAGGGACATAGGGAGGGAGGGACATAGGGAGGGAGGGACAGAGGGAGGGAGGTACAGAGGGAGGGACATAGGGAGGGAGGGACAGAGGGAGGGACATAGGGAGGGACATAGGGAGGGAAGGACAGAGGGAGGGACATAGGGATGGAGGGACATAGGGATGGAGGGACAGAGGGAGGGACATAGGGATGGAGGGACATAGGGATGGAGGGACAGAGGGAGGGACAGAGGGAGGGACAGAGGGAGGGACGGAGGGAGGGACATAGGGAGGGAGGGACATAGGGAGGGAGGGACAGAGGGATGGAGGGACAGAGGGAGGGACATAGGGAGGGAGGGACAGAGGGAGGGAGGGACAGAGGGATGGAGGGACAAAGGGAGGGAGGGACAGAGGGAGGGACATAGGGAGGGAGGGACAGAGGGAGGGACATAGGGAGGGAAGGACAGAGGGAGGGACATAGGGATGGAGGGACATAGGGATGGAGGGACATAGGGAGGGACAGAGGGAGGGACGGAGGGAGGGACATAGGGAGGGAGGGACATAGGGAGGGACATAGGGAGGGAGGGACAGAGGGATGGAGGGACAGAGGGATGGAGGGACAGAGGGAGGGAGGGACATAGGGAGGGACGGAGGGACAGAGGGATGGAGGGACATAGGGATGGAGGGACAGAGGGAGGGAGGGACAGAGGGAGGGAGGGACAGAGGGAGGGACATAGGGATGGAGGGACAGAGGGATGGAGGGACAGAGGGAGGGACATAGGGAGGGACAGAGGGAGGGAGGGACAGAGGGACAGAGGGAGGGACAGAGGGAGGGACAGAGGGAGGGACATAGGGAGGGACAGAGGGAGGCACATAGGGAGGGACAGAGGGAGGGAGGGACGGAGGGAGGGACAGAGGGAGGGACATAGGGAGGGAGGGACAGAGGGAGGGAGGGATGTGTGTCTGGGTGTGTGTTTGGGTGTGTCTTTGTGTGTCTGGGTGAGTCTGGGTGTGTGTCTGG
Source organism: Oncorhynchus gorbuscha (assembly GCF_021184085.1). Taxonomy (NCBI): domain Eukaryota; kingdom Metazoa; phylum Chordata; class Actinopteri; order Salmoniformes; family Salmonidae; genus Oncorhynchus; species Oncorhynchus gorbuscha. The sequence goes on along the minus strand of NC_060184.1, from coordinate 79,332,637 downwards.
GTGTGTCTGTTTATCTGGGTGTGTGTCTGGGTGTGTCTGTTTGTCTGGGTGTGTGTCTGGGTGAGTCTGGGTGTGTGTGAGAGTGTGTCTGTTTATCTTGGTGTGTGTCTGGGTGTGTCTGTTTGTCTGGGTGTGTGTCTGGTTGTGTCTGTTTGTCTGGGTGTGTGTCTGGATGTGTCTGTTTGTCTGGGTGTGTGTCTGGATGTGTCTGTTTGTCTGGGTGTGTGTCTGGGTGTGTCTGTTTGTCTGGGTGTGTGTCTGGGTTGGTCTGTTTGTCTGGGTGTGTGACTGGGTGTGTGTGTTTATCTGGGTGTGTCTGTTTGTCTGGGTGTGTGTCTGGGTGTGTCTGTTTGTCTGGGTGTGTGTCTGGGTGTGTCTGTTTGTCTGGGTGTGTGTCTGGGTGTGTCTGTTTGTCTGGGTGTGTGTCTGGGTGTGTCTGTTTGTCTGGGTGTGTGTCTGGGTGTGTCTGTTTGTCTGGGTGTGTGAGCCTTTGCACATGTTAACCTGAATCTGACAATGACGTCTCAACTCTCAGACAGCCACAGTTTCCACACACCCAGACAAACTTCCACACACACAGACAAACTTCTATACACACAGACAAACTTCCACACGCCCAGACAAACTTCCACACACCCAGACAAACTGCCACATGCCCAGACAAACTTCCACACGCCCAGACAAACTTCCACACACACAGACAAACTTCCACACACACAGACAAACTTCCACACACCCAGACAAACTTCCACACACACAGACAAACTTCCACACGCCCAGACAAACTTCCACACACCCAGACAAACTTCCACACACACAGACAAACTTCTATACACCCAGACAAACTTCCACACACACAGACAAACTTCCACACACCCAGACAAACTTCCACACACACAGACAAACTTCTATACACCCAGACAAACTTCCACACGCCCAGACAAACTTCCACACGCCCAGACAAACACAAACATTTTAGAAATTGTAACTGGTCAGTGAGCACGGTCCTGCTCATAAAGACAGCTAGTGCTGAGACATGTCTGACACACACACAGACCATCTGGTTGCAGACCTGGGTTCAAGTACTATTTGAAATCTTTCAAATAATTGTATTTTGCTTTCGCCAGTCTGCTGAAGTTTGGACTGTTCTATTGATTCCAATGAAACAGAGAAGTAGTATTTGAACCAAGGGCTGTCTGAATAAATAATTTAAGTGTTACCTTTAATTATGTAAAAACATGGAATCAATCACTTCCAGGTTTATTTTTAATGGTTCAGTCAATGCATAAAAAGTTAACAGTTTTTTGATATACATTTAAAGTTTTTACATCAGGCTTGTAAGTATTTTCATGTCAGTCAACAGTGTTACAAAAGTCAAATATACCGAAATAAAAATATAAACGCAACAAGAAACAATTTCAACGATTTTACTGAGTTACATTTCATATAAGGAAATCAGTCAATTGAAATAAATGCATTGGGCCCTAAACTATGATTTTTACATGACTGGGCAGGGGCGCCAGCCAATGGTGGGCATGGGCCCACCCACTGGGTATTCAAGTCCCTTGAACAGTACTCTAAAACCATGTGTAAAATAATCTTCCAATCAAAGTGGATTTTTTTGCTCCGTTATTGTATTCCATTGAAAGCCATTCCCCTTTAAACACAGACTTTAATAACTTTAATAACAGAGATTGCATTATATACAGTACATATGCTACCATCACAAAAAATATATACAGTGGGGAGAGCAAGTGTTCGATACACTGCCGATTTTGCAGGTTTTCCTACTTACAAAGCATGTAGAGATCTGTAATATTTTATCATAGGTACACTTCAACTGTGAGAGAATCCAGAAAATCACATTGTATGATTTTTAAGTAATTAATTTGCATTTTATTGTATGACATAAGTATTTGATACATCAGAAAAGCAGAACTTAATATTTGGTGCAGAAACCTTTGTTTGCAATTACAGAGATCATACCTTTCCTGTCGTTCTTGACCAGGTTTACACACACTGCAGCAGGGATTTTGGCCCACTCCTCCATACAGACCTTCTCCAGATCCTTCAGGTTTCGGGGCTGTCGCTGGGCAATACAGACTTTCAGCTCCCTCCAAATATTTTCTAATGGGTTCAGGTCTGGAGACTGGCAAGCCCACTCCAGGACCTTGAGATGCTTCTTACGGAGCCACTCCTTAGTTGCCCTGGCTGTGTGTTTTGGGTCATTGTCATGCTGGAAGACCCAGCCACAACCCATCTTCAATGCTCTTACTGAGGGAAGGAGGTTGTTGGCCAAGATCTCGCAATACATGGCCCCATCTATCTTCCCCTCAATACGGTGCAGTCGTCCTGTCCCCTTTGCAGAAAAGCATCCCCAAAGAATGAAAAGCATCCCCAAAGAATGATGTTTCCACCTCCATGCTTCACGGTTTGGATGTTCTTGGGGTTGTACTCATCCTTCTTCTTCCTCCAAACACGGCGAGTGGAGTTTAGACCAAAAAGCTCTATTTTTGTCTCATCAGACCACATGACCTTCTCCCATTCCTCCTCTGGATCATCCAGATGGTCATTGGCAAACTTTAGACGTCCCTGGACAATGCGCTGGCTTGAGCAGGGGGACCTTGCGTGTGCTGCAGGATTTTAATCTATGACGACGTAGTGTGTTACTAATGGTCTTTGAGACTGTGGTCCCAGCTCTCTTCAGGTCATTGACCAGGTCCTGCCGTATAGTTCTGGGCTGATCCCTCACCTTCCTCATGATCATTGATGCCCCATGAGGTGAGATCTTGCAAGGAGCCCCAGACCGAGGGTGATTGACAGTCATCTTGAACTTCTTCCATTTTCTAATAATTGCGCCAACAGTTGTTGCCTTCTCACCAAGCTGCTTGCCTATTGTCCTGTAGCCCATCCCAGCCTTGTGCAGGTCTACAATTTTATCCCTGATGTCCTTACACAGCCCTCTGGTCTTGGCCATTGAGGAGAGGGTGGAGTCTGTTTGATTGAGTGTGTGGACAGGTGTCTTTTATACAGGTAACGAGTTCAAACAGGTGCAGTTAATACAGGTAATGAGTGGAGAACAGGAGGGCTTCTTAAAGAAAAACTAACAGGTCTGTGAGAGCTGGAATTCTTACTGGTTGGTAGGTGATCAAATACTTATGTCATGCAATAAAATGCTAATTAATTACTTAAAAATCATACAATGTGATTTCTGGATTTTTGTTTTAGATTCCGTCTCTCACAGTTGAAGTGTACCTATGATAAAAATTACAGACCTCTACATGCTTTGTAAGTAGGAAAACCTGCAAAATTGGCAGTGTATCAAATACTTCTTCTCCCCACTGTATATATAGAGAGAAAAAAGGTTTGTCAACAAACTGTTTTGTTCTTTCTTTCAGATCGCTAAACGAGGTAAGAAAACTAACCCAAACAGTTCATATTTAGTTTTACTTCATACTCTAAAGTCCTCATATTTACCCACAATAGTTCAAACATCTTTCTAAGGGCTAGATAGTCTAAGAAATATCAACTTCTGTAGAAAAAGTATACAATCTTTTTTTTTATATATATATATATAAGATGTAAAATAATGGTCTCTGTACACAATATTGAAAATGCCCAGTGGTTTTGCATAATTATTTGATTGGATCAATGAATCTTTCTCTGGTTTTCATCCCTATAGGCCTGTAAAAAACACACACACACACACACACACACACACACACACACACACACACACACACACACACACACACACACACACACACACACACACACACACACACACACACACACACACACACACACACACACACACACACACACACACACACACACACACACACACACACACACACACACACACACACACACAAAGATGAAAACACTAAATCAGTCTCCTTAGAAACCAAGATTCAGATGCAAGCAATTCAACAACCGCTAATAAGGAATAATAGCCTGAGCCATTACAATAAAACAGACTTTAATATTTGAACATGTCAAACATAAAAATGAGGGGAAAAATGAGAATGAAGTTGATTGGTTGAGTTTGGACCGAGAGAGAGGGGTAAGTCCAGAGGGCGATATTTCAAGCTATAAATTCTGGGAGAAGAGTGATAGGGGAACCGTGACATCAGCACCCAGCATTGGGGGTTTGGGTTGAGTGTCATGGTTACAGCATTGGATTGTTGGTGGTTTGTCATGGTTACCATTGCAGTGTTAGGTCATGGCATCTCAGATAGCCAAAGCGCCCTCCTGATCTCTCTCTCTTTCTCTCTCTCTCTCTCTCTGACTCCGGGAACTGTGGGCAGAACTTGTTGACAAGCTAGCGCCATAATAAGGCAGAACTGCAGACAACCTCAGCTAACCAATCAGACACTCTCTGGCCGCGTCCCAATTGGCACCCTATTGCCTATACGGTCAAAAGTAGTGCATGTATTTGTTACATACAAGCCTTCAGAAAGTATTCATACCCCTTGACTTATTGCACATTTTGTGTTACAGCCTGAATTTAAAATGTATTACATATATTTTCTTTCTCACCCATCTACACACATTACCCCATAATGACAAAGTGAAAACCTGTTTTTAGATTTGTTTATGCAAATGTATCAATCATTACCTGGGGTGGCAGGGTAGCCTAGTGGACTTCAAACCCCCGAGCTGACAAGGTACAAATCTGTCGTTCTGCCTTCAGTTAACCCACTGTTCCAAGGCCGTCATTGAAAATAAGAATTTGTTCTTAACTGACTTGCCTAGTAAGTTGAGAATTTCAAATAAAGGTAAAATATAAAATTAAAATTAAATAAATAAATATCTAATGTACTTATGTATTCACACCACTGAGTCAACACAAAGTCTCTTTGGCTGTGATTAGAGCTTTGTGTCATCTTGGGTACGTCTATCAGCTTTGCCCATCTGAATTTGCGGATTTTCTCTCGTTCTTCCTTGCAGATTTTCTCAGGTCTGTTAAGTTAGATGGGAAGCAGCCGTGAACAGCAATCTCCAAGTCTTTCCACATATTTCGGAACCTTTCAGTTCCACCACCCACACATGCGATGACATCGCCTGGTTTCAACGATGTTTCTAGAGACAATATCTCTCTCTTCATCACTCAATACCTAGGTTTACCTCCACTGTATTCACATCCTACCATACCTTTGTCTGTACATTATACCTTGATGCTATTTTATCGCCCCCAGAAACCTCCTTTTACTCTCTGTTCCAGACGTCCTAGACGACCAACTCTCATTGTTTTTAGCCGTACCCTTATCCTACTCCTCGTCTGTTCCTCTGGCGATGTAGTGGTGAATCCAGGCCCTGCAGTGCCTAGCTCTACTCCTATTTCCCATGCGCTCTCTTTTGATGACTTCTGTAACCGTAATAGCCTTGGTTTCTTGCATGTTAACATTAGAAGCCTCCTCCCTATGTTTGTTCTATTCACTGCTTTAGCACAATCTGCCAACCCGGACGTTCTAGCCACGTCTGAATCCTGGCTTGGGAAGACCACCAAAAATTCTGAAATCTCCATCCCTAACTACAAGATTTTCAGACAAGATAGAACGGACAAAGGGGGTCGTGTTGCAATCCACTGCAAAGATAGCCTGCAGAGTTCTGTCCTACTATCCAGGTCTGTACCAAAACAATTTGAACTTTTACTTTTAAAAATCCACCTCTCTAAAAACAAGTTTCTCAACATTGTCGCCTGCTATAGACCACCCTCTGCCCCCAGCTGTGCTCTGTACACCATATGTGAACTGATTGCCCCCCATCTATCTTCAGAGCTCGTGCTGCTACGCGACCTAAACTGGAACATGCTTAACACCCCAGCCATCCTACAATCTAATCTCGATGCCCTCAATCTCACACAAATGATCAATGAACCTATCAGGTACCACCCCAAAGCCGTAAACACGGGCACCCTCATAGATATCATCCTAACCAACTTGCCCTCTAAATAAACATCCGCTGTTTTCAACCAAGATCTCAGCGATCACTGCCTCATTGCCTGCATCCGTGATGGGTCAGCGGTCAAACGACCTCCACTCATCACTATCAAACGCTCCCTGAAACACTTCAGCGAGCAGGCCTTTCTAAACGACCTGGCCAGGGTATCCTGGAAGGATATTGATCCCGTCAGTAGAGGATGCCTGTTTTTTTTTTAAATGCCTTCCTCACCATCTTAAATAAGCATGTCCCATTTAAGAAATGTAGAAACAGGAACAGATATAGCCCTTGGATCTCTCCAGACCTGACTGCCCTTAACCAACACAAAAACATCCTATGGTGTTCTGCATTAGCATCGAACAGCCCCCGTGACATGCAACTTTTCAGGGAAGTTAGAAAGCAATATACACAGGCAGTTAGAAAAGCAAAGGCCAGCTTTTTCAAACAGAAATTTGCTTCCTGCAACACAAACTCAAAAATGAGATGAGTGAGATGCTGGTTGATTGTGACTGGTTGATTGGGTCAGACAAGTACACTTGAAAAATGCATTTACATTTTTTACCTGAGAACACTGATCTTTTATTGGCATCCCGTACCCCACCTGTGAATGGATCAGAACAGACAATAACACATTAATCTACAACGTAACTTATAATGTATGCATTTATCCATTACGAAACCCATGGAAAAGGTGACAAATGATCATTTAGACACACCCCATCTCCACTGTGACAACATTGTGTAGTGAATTCTAACTAAGACCAAACATAACCTCAAACAAGATAACTCTATTGGCAAGTGTATACACACAGTACACTAAACTCTTAATTCATGCAGTAGAGTTTCATAAATTAAACACTGTTTCCCATACTTGTTCAATGAACCATAAACAATTAATGAACATGCACCTGTGGAGCGGTCGTTAAGACACTAACAGCTTACAGACGGTAGGTAATTAAGGTCACAGTTATGAAAACTTAGGACACTGAAGAGGCCTTTCTACTGACTCTGAAAAACACCAAAAGAAAGATGCCCAGGGTCCCTGCTCATCTGAGTGAACGAGCCTTAGACATGCTACAAGGAGGCATGAGGACTGCAGATGTGGCCACAGCAATACAATGCAAAGTACAATGTCCAGACTGTGAGACGCCTAAGAGGGCGCTACAGGGAGACAGGACAGACAGCTGATTGTCCTCGCAGTGGCAGACCACGTGTAACAACACCTGCACAGGATCGGTACATCTGAACATCACACCTACGGGACAGGTACAGGATGGCAACAACAATTGCCTGAGTTACACCAGGAAAGCACAATACCTCCATCAGTGCTCAGACTGCTCTGCAATAGGCTGAGAGAGGCTGGACTGAGGGCTTGCAGGCCTGTTGTAAGGCAGGTCCTCACCAGACATCACAGGCAACAACATCGCCTATGGGCACAAACCCACCGTCGCTGGACCAGACAGGACTGGCAAAAAGTGCTCTTCACTGACGAGTCACAGTTTTGTCTTACCAGGGGTGATAGTTGAATTCGCTTTTATCGTCAAAGGAATGAGCGTTACACCGAGGCCTGTACTCTGGAGCAGGATCGATTTGGAGGTGGAGGGTCATTCATGGTCTGGGGCGGTGTGTCACAGCATCATCGGACTGATTGCATGCAATCTCAAAGCTGTGCGTTACAGGGAAGACATCCTCCTCCCTCATGTGGTACCCTTCCTGCAGGCTCATCCTGACATGACCCTCCAGCATGACAATGCCACCAGCCATACTACTCGTTCTGTGTGGGATTTCCTGCAAGACAGGAATGTCCGTGTTTTACCATGGCCAGCGAAGAGCACTGATCTCAATCCCATTGAGCACATCTGGGACCTGTTGGATCGGAGGGTGAGGGCTAGGGCCATTACCCTGAGAAATGTCTGGGAACTTTCAGGTGGAAGAGTGGGGTAACATCTCACAGCAAGAACTGGCAAATCTGGTGCAGAACACGAGGAGAAGATGCACTGCAGTACTTCTTGTTATGTTCATACAAATATTTACACATGTTAAGTTTGTTAACAATAAACGCAGTTGACAGTGAGAGGACATTTTTTTGCTGAGTTTAAATTCCCTCATTTCATCAGATACATTCTCTTGGCAAAACAAGCCTACTTCCTCCAGAGAGACCTGTCATTTACATTTACATTAGATAACGGCCATTTTGTGTGTGGAATGTTTGGTTCGACTTGGAATTCCAAATTTCACCCTATTCAATATACACTACAGCTCAAAGGTTTGGGGTCACTTATAAATGTCCTTGATTTTGAAAGAAAAGCACATTTTTTGTCCATTAAAATAACATACAATTTATCAGAAATACAGTGTAGACATTGTTATTGTTGTACATCACTATTATAGCTGGAAATTGAAGATTCTTTTACGGAATATCTAGGCGTACAGAGGCCCATTATCAGCAACCATCACTCCTGTGTTCCAATGGTACGTTGTGTTAGCTAATCCAAGTTTATCATTTTAAAAAGCTAATTGGTCATTAGAAAACCCTTTTGCAATTATGTTAGCACAGCTGAAAAATATTGTGTTGATTAAAGAAGCAATAAAACGGGCATTCTTTAGACTAGTTGAGAATCTGGAGCATCAGCATTTGTGGGTTCGATTACAGGCTAAAAATGGCCAGAAATAAAGAACTTTCTCCTGAAACTCGTCATTCTATTCTTGTTCCAAGAAATGAAGGCTATTCCATGCGAGAAATTGCCATGAAACTGAAGGTCTCGTACAACCCTGTGCACTTTTCCCTTCACAGGTCAGTACAAAATGGCTGTGACGAAGAGGACGTGCATCTGATGATATCGTTTTCCTATTGAACATACTTCTTTCATATGAAATATTATAGTTTAATTACGTTGTAGTTTAATTACCTGAGGATAATATAGAAACATATTTAGACTAGATTTAAAGTTTAATTTAAATATATTTCAAGTTTAACAGTAGCTTTTTGGATTCCTTTCTCTGCATGTTGAATGAGTGGATTACTCAAATCGATGGCGCCAACTAAACAGACTTTTTGGGATATAAAGAAGGATTTTATCTAACAAAACGACACTACATGTTGTAGCTGGGACCCTTTGGATTGCAAATCAAAGGAATATTTTCAAAAAGCAAGTGAATATTTCATCACTATTTGTGATTTTATGAAGCCTGTGTCCCGGTGGAAAAATGTGTTGATGTGGAGCGCCGTCCTCAAACAATCACATGGTATGCTTTCGCTGTAAAGCCTATTGTAAATCGGACAGTGCAGTTAGATTCAAAATAATTTAAGCTTTTAACCAATATAAGACACGTGTATGTACCTAAATGTTTAATATCCATAATTTTTATGATTATTTATTTGAATTGCTTGACCGCCAATTTCACCCGAAGTTGTCGACAGGTGTCCCGCTAGCTAGCGCCTAGCCCTAAGAAGTTTTAAATACTACCCACAAAACACCAGTCTGACGGAAGTAAACTGCAGTCTGAGTCTCAACGTCAACAGTGAAGAGGCAACTCTGGGATGCTGGCCTTCTTGGCAGAGTTGCAAAGAAAAATCCATATGTCAGACTGGCCAATAAAATTAAAGAAAATATTAAGATGGGCATAAGAACACAGACACTGGACAGAGGAACTCTGCCTAGAAGGCCAGCATCCCGGAGTCGCCTCTTCACTGTTGACGTTGAGCCTGGACAGAGGAACTCGCCGAGAAGGCCAGCATCCCAGAGTCTCCTCTTCACTGTTGACGTTGAGCCTGGACAGAGGAACTCTGCCTAGAAGGCCAGCATCCCAGAGTCGCCTCTTCACTGTTGACGTTGAGCCTGGACAGAGGAACTCTGCCTGAAGGCCAGCATCCCGGAGTCGCCTCTTCACTGTTGACGTTTTGCAGGTACTATTGACAGATTTAGTTCTGTCTGGCTTGATACATAAATTAAGATGAATTGACTCCAAGTAGAAAAGAGTTTGGTATGATGATGAACTTTAATAACACACTATTGCAATAGAACACAACAGACCCCCATTGAAGAAGTTAGCTAGAAATATGTGTGTTCTTTCTTCTTAAAGGAAAGTGGATATGCAGTCTCCTTTTGGATTTGATCGTTATTCTATTTAATGAAGGGGCAATAGAGAGAAGGGATGGAGAGTGTAGGGCCGTTAGGGGTTCATACCCAAGCCAACAGGGAGATCCTATATGGGTCTTAACCACAAGGCCACCCTCAAGCACATGTGTGACGCGTTTCTTCAATATCAGGATCTGAACACCATCTCAGAGGATGGGGCGATACGCAACTCTGTCAGAAAAGTTACTACTGGCACCCTATTCCCCAAAAGTCCTCTACTGGCACCTTAGTCCCCACATAGCCCACTACTGGCACCCTATTCCCTATGTAGTGCACTACTGGCACCCTATTCCCTATGTAGTGCACTACTGGCACCCTATTCCCTACGTAGTGCACTACTGGCACCTTATTCCCTACGTAGTGCACTACTGGCACCCTATTCCCCACATAGTGCACTTCCTGTGAGGCGTACACTAGAACAGAGTCTGCGTCCCATAGGGCCATGGTCCTGAGTAGTGCATTGGATAGGGAACAGGGTGCTATTTGGGACGCACCCCTGATCCAATAATGTACTGTTCAAAGGATAGGGGGGAGGGAGAGCGCAGCGTCATACTCAAACCAAACTCCTATAACATTTAACATTTACATTTAAGTCATTTAGCAGACGCTCTTATCCAGAGCGACTTACAAATTGGTGCATTCACCTTATGACATCCAGTGGAACAACCACTTTACAATAGTGCATCTAAATATTTTAAGGGGGGGGGGGGTGAGAAGGATTACTTTATCCTATCCTAGGTATTCCTTAAAGAGGTGGGGTTTCAGGTGTCTCCGGAAGGTGGTGATTGACTCCGCTGTCCTGGCGTCGTGAGGGAGTTTGTTCCACCATTGGGGAGCCAGAGCAGCGAACAGTTTTGACTGAGCTGAGCGGGAACTGTACTTCCTCAGTGGTAGGGAGGCGAGCAGGCCAGAGGTGGATGAACGCAGTGCCCTTATTTGGGTGTAGGGCCTGATCAGAGCCTGGAGGTACTGAGGTGCCGTTCCCCTCACAGCTCCGTAGGCAAGCACCATGGTCTTGTAGCGGATGCGAGCTTCAACTGGAAGCCAGTGGAGAGAGCGGAGGAGCGGGGTGACGTGAGAGAACTTGGGAAGGTTGAACACTAGACGGGCTGCGGCGTTCTGGATGAGTTGTAGGGGTTTAATGGCACAGGCAGGGAGCCCAGCCAACAGCGAGTTGCAGTAATCCAGACGGGAGATGACAAGTGCCTGGATTAGGACCTGCGCCGCTTCCTGTGTGAGGCAGGGTCGTACTCTGCGGATGTTGTAGAGCATGAACCTACAGGAACGGGCCACCGCCTTGATGTTAGTTGAGAACGACAGTTTGTTGTCCAGGATCACGCCAAGGTTCTTAGCGCTCTGGGAGGAGGACACATAACTATAACTATTTATGAGATTCCATGGAGTCATTCACATTCATCCATTCACAGTCATTCACATCCATGATGACACCTAGAAATGTAATTTTAGACCATGTCAACAACCTCATCCCTAAATTACCCCGTTGCCTAAACTCTAAAGTGTTTCTACTGCGTTTTAACAGGCTACATAAATCTCATCTTTAGGTCCATGGAAAGTCATACTTTGTATTTAAATCACTTAGAATTGGGAGGATTGACATTAATAAATTGAACTAAGGAAATGATGTGGTAAACCCGATGGCATTAATAATGTAGTCAGTTAGATTGTGGACACTAGAAAACCACACACTTCATGAGAATAGATTGGAGAAAGTTTTACACTAGAAAATCACACACTGTTTCCAAACGTCTTCCAATTAAGAATGATGGAGGCCACTATGTTCTTGGGGACCTTCAATTCTGCAGTCATTTTTTGTTACTCTTCCCCAGATCTGTGCTTCGACACAATCCTGTCTCATGGACAATTCCTTCGACCTCTTGGCTTGGTTTTCGCTCTGACATGCACTGTCAACTGTGGGACCTTAATATAGACAGGTGTGTGCCTTTCTAATTCACGTCCAATGATTTGAATTGACCACAGGTGGATTCCATTCAAGTTGTTGAAACATCTCAAGGATGATCAAAGGAAACAGGATGCACCTGAGCTCAATTTCGAGTCTCATAGCAAAAGGGTCTGGATACGAATAAGGTACTTCTGTTTCAAATATTTTATACATTTGCAAAAAATTAAATAATGATCTAAAAACCCATTTTTGATTTGTCATTATGGAGCCTCATGTGTAGATTGATGAGATTTTTAAAATGTATTGAATCCATTTTAAAATAAGGCTGTAACGTAACAAAATGTGGTAAAAGTCAAGGGGTCTGAATATTTTCCCAGAAAGCATCTGTATAAGGTCAGGCAGGTAGGTGGCCAGCCACAGTCACTCACTCTTGTCCTGCTCAAGAGGTTCCAGGATGTCACTCTCTGTGTCAATGGGAATGTGCCACGGCTGTCTGATAGCCTGGAGCTGCTTGTAGAACTCATCCTAGAGAGGAGAGGACAGGAGACATTACAGGGTTAATTCCTGCTTGTAGGTACAACAACACAGAGAGGAGAACGGGAACAGGTTACAGCCATGTTAATGTTTAATTGAGGATTTTTCTTTAAACAACAACGATCTACTAATCATTTTATTTAATAAAAATAATCCACGGATGTACAGTATTTAGGTTAATTATGGATGACTTCTGGCTGTATTGACATAACAAGCATGTATTGTCACACCTTGGTCATTGTATTTTGTGTTTTTGTTATATGTTTGGGTAGGCCAGGGTGTGACATGGGTTTATATGTTGTTTTCGTATTGGGGTTTGTAGTATTTGGGATCGCGGCTGATTAGGGGTGTGGTATAGGCTGGGCTGCCTGAGGCGATTCCTAATCAGTCAGGTGATTCTCGTTGTCTTGGATTGGGAACCGTATTTAGGCAGCCTGGTTTCGCTTTGTATTTCGTGGGTGATTGTTCCTGTCTTTGTGTAGTATTCACCAGATAGGCTGTAATAGTTTCACGTTCCGTTTGTTGTTTTCGTCTTTAGTTTCAGTTATTTCATGTATCGCGTTTTTTCATTCATTAAAGTCATGAGTAACCAACACGCTGCATTTCGGTCCGACTCTCTTCTTTCAACAGACGAACGCCGTTACATGTATACTCTATACACAACTTGCTTGGAATTAAGGAGATACATATTTACAGAGAAGTATATAATCATCATGATGCTTGGCTCCATACTATACGGAGTTATGCAGCTTAATTTACAAACATAGGTATACAACACGGACTGGGCCAAAGTTCAGAGCAAACGACAGAAAAACACATTCTTCTGGAAAATATCTATTTGATACAACCGCTAGATGTCCGTTAGCAAAATGGGATTCTGAAGTTCTTAAACAAAGAACCAAAACTAGAAAGAAACTCAAACTATTTCTAAAAGTTGACAAAAGATGGAAGGGAAGAGCTGCTAAGGTACACAACAGAATGTTTTGGTAGACAGAAGGTACTAAGGTACACAACAGAATGTTTTGGTAGACAGAAGGTACTAAGGTACACAACAGAATGTTTTGGTAGACAGAAGGTACTAAGGTACACAACAGAATGTTTTGGTAGACAGAAGGTACTAAGGTACACAACAGAATGTTTTGGTAGACAGAAGGTACTAATGTCATGTTTTGTCATTAATTATCATGTCTTGTCCCTGTGCTTCCCCTTCTATTCGTTTCCCTCTGCTGGTCTTATTAGGTTCTTTCCCTCTTTTTATCCCTCTCTCTCCCCCTCCCTCTCTCACTCTCTCGCTCTCTCTTCTCTCTATCGTTCCGTTCCTGCTCCCAGCTGTTCCTATTCCCCTAATCATCATTTAGTCTTCCCACACCTGTTCCCGATCCTTTTCCCTGATTAGAGTCCCTATTTCTCTCCTTGTTTTCCGTACCTGCCCTGTCGGATCCTCATCTATAATTCACCGTGCTGTGTCTATGTTTTGCCCTGTCGTGTCGTGTTTCCCTCAGATGCTGCGTGGTGAGCAGGTGTCTGAGTCTGCTAGGTTCAAGTGCCTTCCCGAGGCAACCTGCAGTTCTCGATCAAGTCTCCAGTCTGTTCTCGTCTTTACGAGTAGTATTATGCTTTTTTGTTTTGTAAAGTTTCTTACTGGATTAAAAACTCTGTTTTCGCCAAGTCGCTTTTGGGTCCTCATTCACCTGCATAACAGAAGGATCCGACCAAGGAATGGACCCAGCGACTACAGACGCTCGTAACACTGCCGTCGAGATCCAAGGAGCCATGCTCGGCAGACACGAGCAGGAATTGTCTGCTGCTCGCCATGCCGTGGAGAACCTGGCCGCTCAGGTTTCCGACCTCTCTGGACAGTTCCAGAGTCTTCGTCTCGTGCCACCTGTTACTTCCTGGCCTGCCGAGCCTCCAGAACCTAGGGTTAATAACCCACCTTGCTACTCCGGGCAGCCCACTGAGTGCCGCTCCTTTCTCACCCAGTGTGAGATTGTGTTCTCTCTCCAACCCAACACATACTCTAGAGAGAGAGCTCGGGTTGCTTACGTCATTTCACTCCTTACTGGCCGGGCCCGAGAGTGGGGCACAGCTATCTGGGAGGCAAGGGCTGATTGTTCTAACAATTACCAGAACTTTAAAGAGGAGATGATTCGGGTTTTTTACCGTTCAGTTTTAGGTGGGGAGGCTTCTAGGGCCCTGGCTTCCCTATGCCAAGGTGATCGATCCATAACGGATTACTCTATAGAGTTTCGTACTCTTGCTGCCTCTAGTGACTGGAACGAGCCGGCGCTGCTCGCTCGTTTTCTGGAGGGACTCCACACAGTGGTCAAAGATGAGATTCTCTCTCGGGAGGTTCCTTCCAGTGTGGACTCTTTGATTGCTCTCGCCATCCGCATAGAACGACGGGTAGATCTTCGTCACCAGGCTCGTGGAAGAGAGCTCGCATCAACGGTGTTTCCCTGCTCCGCATCGCAACCATCTCCCTCCTCTGGCTCTGAGACTGAGCCCATGCAGCTGGGAGGGATTCGCATCTCGACTAAGGAGAGGGAACGGAGGATCACCAACCGCCTGTGCCTCTATTGCGGATTTGATGGACATTTTGTTAATTCATGTCCAGTAAGAGGCCAGAGCCCATCAGTAAGCGGAGGGCTACTGGTGAGCGCTACTACTCAGGTCTCTTCATCTAGATCCTGTACTACTATGTCGGTCCATCTACGCTGGACCGGTTCGGGTGCTACATGCAGTGCCTTGATTGACTCTGGGGCTGAGGGTTGTTTCATGGACGAAGCATGGGTTCGGAAACATAACATTCCTTTCAGACAGTTAGACAAGCCTACGCCCATGTTTGCCTTAGATGGTAGTCATCTTCCCAGTATCAGATTTGAGACACTACCTTTAACTCTCACAGTATCTGGTAACCACAGTGAGACTATTTCTTTTTGATTTTTCGTTCACCTTTCACACCTGTTGTTTTGGGTCATCCCTGGCTAGTATGTCATAATCCTTCTATTAATTGGTCTTGTAATTCTATCCTATCCTGGAACGTATCTTGTCATGTGAAGTGCTTAATGTCTGCCATCCCTCCCATTTCTTCTGTCCCCACTTCTCAGGAGGAACCTGGCGATTTGACAGGAGTGCCGGAGGAATATCATGATCTGCGCACGGTCTTCAGTCGGTCCCGAGCCAACTCCCTTCCTCCTCACCGGTCGTATGATTGTAGTATTGATCTCCTTCCGGGGACCACTCCTCCTCGGGGTAGACTATACTCTCTGTCGGCTCCCGAACGTAAGGCTCTCGAGGATTATTTATCTGTGTCTCTTGACGCCGGTACCATAGTGCCTTCTTTCTCTCCGGCCGGGGCGGGGTTCTTTTTTGTTAAGAAGAAGGACGGTACTCTGCGCCCTGCGTGGATTATCGAGGGCTGAATGACATAACGGTTAAGAATCGTTATCCGCTTCCCCTTATGTCATCAGCCTTCGAGATTCTGCAGGGAGCCAGGTGCTTTACTAAGTTGGACCTTCGTAACGCTTACCATCTCGTGCGCATCAGAGAGGGGGACGAGTGGAAAACGGCGTTTAACACTCCGTTAGGGCATTTTGAGTACCGGGTTCTGCCGTTTGGTCTCGCCAATGCGCCAGCTGTTTTTCAGGCATTAGTTAATGATGTTCTGAGAGACATGCTGAACATCTTTGTTTTTGTCTATCTTGACGATATCCTGATTTTTTCACCGTCACTCGAGATTCATGTTCAGCACGTTCGACGTGTTCTACAGCGCCTTTTAGAGAATTGTCTCTACGTAAAGGCTGAGAAGTGCTCTTTTCATGTCTCCTCCGTTACTTTTCTCGGTTCCGTTATTTCCGCTGAAGGCATTCAGATGGATTCCGCTAAGGTCCAAGCTGTCAGTGATTGGCCCGTTCCAAGGTCACGTGTCGAGTTGCAGCACTTTTTAGGTTTCGCTAATTTCTATCGGCGTTTCATTCGTAATTTCGGTCAAGTTGCTGCCCCTCTCACAGCTCTTACTTCTGTCAAGACGTGTTTTAAGTGGTCCGGTTCCGCCCAGGGAGCTTTTGATCTTCTAAAAGAACGTTTTACGTCCGCTCCTATCCTCGTTACTCCTGACGTCACTAGACAATTCATTGTCGAGGTTGACGCTTCAGAGGTAGGCGTGGGAGCCATTCTATCCCAGCGCTTCCAGTCTGACGATAAGGTTCATCCTTGCGCTTATTTTTCTCATCGCCTGTCGCCATCTGAGCGCAACTATGATGTGGGTAACCGTGAACTGCTCGCCATCCGCTTAGCCCTAGGCGAATGGCGACAGTGGTTGGAGGGGGCGACCGTTCCTTTTGTCGTTTGGACAGACCATAAGAACCTTGAGTACATCCGTTCTGCCAAACGACTTAATGCCCGTCAAGCTCGTTGGGCGTTGTTTTTCGCTCGTTTCGAGTTTGTGATTTCTTACCGTCCGGGTAGCAAGAACACCAAGCCTGATGCCTTATCCCGTCTGTTTAGTTCTTCTGTGGCTTCTACTGATCCCGAGGGGATTCTTCCTTATGGGCGTGTTGTCGGGTTGACAGTCTGGGGAATTGAAAGACAGGTTAAGCAAGCACTCACGCACACTGCGTCGCGCGCTTGTCCTAGTAACCTCCTTTTCGTTCCTGTTTCCACTCGTCTGGCTGTTCTTCAGTGGGCTCACTCTGCCAAGTTAGCTGGTCATCCCGGTGTTCGAGGCACTCTTGCGTCTATTCGCCAGCGCTTTTGGTGGCCGACTCAGGAGCGTGACACGCGCCGTTTCGTGGCTGCTTGTTCGGACTGCGCGCAGACTAAGTCGGGTAACTCTCCTCCTGCCGGTCGTCTCAGAACGCTCCCCATTCCTTCTCGACCATGGTCTCACATCGCCCTAGACTTCATTACCGGTCTGCCTTTGTCTGCGGGGAAGACTGTGATTCTTACGGTTGTCGATAGGTTCTCTAAGGCGGCACATTTCATTCCCCTCGCTAAACTTCCTTCCGCTAAGGAGACGGCACAAATCATTATCGAGAATGTGTTCAGAATTCACGGCCTCCCGTTAGACGCCGTTTCAGACAGAGGCCCGCAATTCACGTCACAGTTTTGGAGGGAGTTCTGTCGTTTGATTGGTGCGTCCGTCAGTCTCTCTTCCGGGTTTCATCCCCAGTCTAACGGTCAAGCAGAGAGGGCCAATCAGACGATTGGTCGCATACTACGCAGCCTTTCTTTCAGAAACCCTGCGTCTTGGGCAGAACAGCTCCCCTGGGCAGAATACGCTCACAACTCGCTTCCTTCGTCTGCTACCGGGTTATCTCCGTTTCAGAGTAGTCTGGGTTACCAGCCTCCTCTGTTCTCATCCCAGCTTGCCGAGTCCAGCGTTCCCTCCGCTCAAGCGTTTGTCCAACGTTGTGAGCGCACCTGGAGGAGGGTGAGGTCTGCACTTTGCCGCTACAGGGCACAGACTGTGAGAGCCGCCAATAAACGCAGGATTAAGAGTCCAAGGTATTGTTGCGGCCAGAGAGTGTGGCTTTCCACTCGCAACCTTCCTCTTACGACAGCTTCTCGTAAGTTGACTCCGCGGTTCATTGGTCCGTTCCGTGTCTCCCAGGTCGTCAATCCTGTCGCTGTGCGACTGCTTCTTCCGCGACATCTTCGTCGCGTCCATCCTGTCTTCCATGTCTCCTGTGTCAAGCCCTTTCTTCGCACCCCCGTTCGTCTTCCCTCCCCCCTCCCGTCCTTGTCGAGAGCGCACCTATTTACAAGGTACATAAGATCATGGACATGCGTTCTCGGGGACGGGGTCACCAATACTTAGTGGATTGGGAGGGTTACGGTCCTGAGGAGAGGAGTTGGGTTCCGTCTCGGGACGTGCTGGACCGTTCACTCATTGATGATTTCCTCCGTTGCCGCCAGGATTCCTCTCGAGTGCGCCAGGAGGCGCTCGGTGAGTGGGGGTACTGTCATGTTTTGTCATTAATTATCATGTCTTGTCCCTGTGCTTCCCCTTCTATTCGTTTCCCTCTGCTGGTCTTATTAGGTTCTTTCCCTCTTTTATCCCTCTCTCTCCCCTCCCTCTCTCACTCTCTCGCTCTCTCTTCTCTCTATCGTTCCGTTCCTGCTCCCAGCTGTTCCTATTCCCCTAATCATCATTTAGTCTTCCCACACCTGTTCCCGATCCTTTTCCCTGATTAGAGTCCCTATTTCTCTCCTTGTTTTCCGTACCTGCCCTGTCGGATCCTCATCTATAATTCACCGTGCTGTGTCTATGTTTTGCCCTGTCGTGTCGTGTTTCCCTCAGATGCTGCGTGGTGAGCAGGTGTCTGAGTCTGCTAGGTTCAAGTGCCTTCCCGAGGCAACCTGCAGTTCTCGATCAAGTCTCCAGTCTGTTCTCGTCTTTACGAGTAGTATTATGCTTTTTGTTTTGTAAAGTTTCTTACTGGATTAAAAACTCTGTTTTCGCCAAGTCGCTTTTGGGTCCTCATTCACCTGCATAACAACTAAGGTACACAACAGAATGTTTTGGTAGACAGAAGGTACTAAGGTACACAACAGAATGTTTTGGTAGACAGAAGGTACTAAGGTACACAACAGAATGTTTTGGTAGACAGAAGGTACTAAGGTACACAACAGAATGTTTTGGTAGACAGAAGGTACTAAGGTACACAACAGAATGTTTTGGTAGACAGAAGGTACTAAGGTACACAACAGAATGTTTTGGTAGACAGAAGGTACTAAGGTACACAACAGAATGTTTTGGTAGACAGAAGGTACTAAGGTACACAACAGAATGCTTTGGTAGACAGAAGGTACACAACATAATGTTTTGGTAGACAGAAAGTACACAACAGAACGTTTTGGTAGACAGAAGCTACTCTTTGGAAAAAAGGGGTGAATTGATCATCAAAAAGAACAGAGGACAAAGACACTTCATATAATGAATTTAAATGCCTTTATTTGTATGGCATATTCATTGGAAAGAAAGTTTTAAAACTCTTAACAAGTTTCAGCTGCATGGCCTTCGTCGGGATGGGGGGGGGGG
The DNA here is from genome assembly GCF_021184085.1 of Oncorhynchus gorbuscha. Lineage (NCBI taxonomy): Eukaryota > Metazoa > Chordata > Actinopteri > Salmoniformes > Salmonidae > Oncorhynchus > Oncorhynchus gorbuscha. The sequence continues at coordinate 79,313,052 of NC_060184.1, read as the reverse complement.
CATAGCTAGCTACCCAGCTGCCCTAGGGCCATACAAATAAAGGCATTTTAATTCATTATATGCAGAGTGCCTTGGTCCTCCTTTGTTTTTGATGATTTCTGAAAGTCTTGGCCGTTGAAAACAGAGAATGTGTGTCTCTCTCTCTCTTTCTCGCTCTAGCTTTTAAAGGCTCTAAAGACTACTAATGGTATTACAAGGAAAGGTACACTGGCCCGTGGAGAAGGAGAAGCCTGTCACAGGGAGAAAACCTCAGTGAACTCAACCAAAGACGCTGAGCGTTGGCTAACGCCCATGTCAGTCCCATTAGTTCTACAGCTGTTTTTATTTTCTTAAAAAACCAAATATACCTCAGAGTACAGTCCTCCGGGCCAAACTTGAATAAATAAATTGCCCCGTGGTCCCTTCTAAAGGTTTCTATTTGTTCTAGTTTTTCAGTGTGAAAAGATTAAGTTTTCCCATCCAGCCAGTCAGCCAGTCAGTCAGCCAGTACAGCCAGCCAGTCAGCCAGTCAGCCAGTACAGCCAGTTAGTACAGTCAGCCAGTACAGTCAGCCAGTCAGTCAGTTAGTACAGTCAGTCAGTACAGTCAGCCAGCCAGTACAGCCAGCCAGTCAGCCAGTCAGCCAGTACAGCCAGTTAGTACAGTCAGCCAGTACAGTCAGCCAGTCAGTCAGTTAGTACAGTCAGTCAGTACAGTCAGCCAGCCAGTACAGTCAGCCAGCCAGTACAGTCAGCCAGTACAGCCAGTCAGTACAGTCAGCCAGCCAGTACAGTCAGCAAGTACAGTCAGTCAGTACAGTCAGCCAGTACAGTCAGCCAGTACAGCCAGTCAGTACAGTCAGCCAGTACAGTCAGCCAGTACAGTCAGTCAGTACAGTCAGCCAGCCAGTACAGTCAGCCAGTACAGCCAGCCAGTACAGTCAGCCAGTACAGCCAGTCAGTACAGTCAGCCAGTACAGTCAGCCAGTCAGTACAGTCAGCCAGTACAGTCAGTCAGCCAGTCAGTCAGTCAGTACAGCCAGCCAGTACAGTCAGTCAGCCAGTACAGTCAGCCAGTCAGCCAGTCAGTACCGTCAGCCAGCCAGTCAGCCAGCCAGTACAGTCAACCAGTACAGCCAGCCAGTACAGTTAGGCAGTACAGTCAGCAAGTACAGTCAGCCAGTACAGTCAGCAAGCCAGTACAGTCAGTCAGCCAGTCAGCCAGCCAGCCAGTCAGCCAGTACAGTTAGCCAGTCAGTACAGCCAGCCAGCCAGTCAGCCAGCCAGTCAGTCAGTCAGCCAGCCAGTACAGTCAGTCAGCAAGTACAGTCAGTCAGTACAGTCAGCCAGTACAGTCAGCCAGTCAGCCAGTCAGTCAGTCAGTCGGTCAGTACAGTCAGTCAGTACAGTCAGCCAGTCAGCCAGCCAGCCAGTCAGCCAGTACAGTTTGCCAGTCAGCCAGCCAGCCAGTCAGCCAGTACAGTCAGCCAGTACAGTCAGCCAGCCAGTACAGCCAGTCAGCCAGTACAGTCAGCCAGTACAGTTAGCCAGTCAGCCAGCCACCCAGTCAGCCAGTACAGTCAGCCAGTCAGCCAGTACAGTTAGCCAGTCAGCCAGCCAGTCCAGACAGCCAGTACAGTTAGCCAGTCAGCCAGCCAGCCAGCCAGTAAGCCAGTACAGTCAGCCAGTACAGTTTGCCAGTCAGCCAGCCAGCCAGTCAGCCAGTACAGTCAGCCAGTCAGCCAGCCAGCCAGTCAGTACAGTTAGTCAGTCAGTCAGTACAGTCAGCCAGCCAGTCAGTCAGTACAGTCAGCCAGCCAGTACAGTCAGCCAGCCAGTCAGCCAGTCAGTCAGTCAGTACAGTCAGCCAGTCAGTCAGTCAGTCAGTCAGTCAGTCAGTCAGTCAGTCAGTCAGTCAGTCAGTACAGTCAGCCAGTCAGTCAGTCAGTCCAGTCAGCCAGCCAGTCAGTCAGCCAGTACAGTCAGCCAGTACAGTCAGCCAGCTGGTCAGTCACCCAGTACAGTCAGCCAGTTAGCCAATACAGTCAGCCAGTACAGTCAGCCAGTACAGTTTGCCAGTCAGCCAGCTAGCCAGTCAGCCAGCCAGCCAGTCAGCCAGCCAGCCAGTCAGCCGGCCAGTACAGTTAGCCAGTCAGCCATCCAGCCAGTCAGCCAGCCAGTCAGCCAGCCAGTCAGCAAGCCAGCCAGTCAGTACAGTCAGCCAGTCAGCCGACCAGCCAGTACAGTCAGCCAACCAGCCAGCCAGTCCAGCCAGCCAGTACAGTCAGCCAACCAGTCAGCTAGTCCAGCCAGCCAGTACAGTCAGCCAACCAGTTAGCCAGTCCAGCCAGCCAGTACAGTTAGCCAACCAGTCAGCCAGTCCAGCCAGCCAGTCCAGCCAGCCAGGACAGTCAGCCAGTACAGTCAGCCAACCAGTCCAGCCAGCCAGTCAGTCAGCCACAGTACAGTCAGTCAGCCAGTACAGTCAGCCAGCCAGTCCAGTCAGCCAGCCAGTACAGTCAGCCAGTCAGTCAGCCAACCAGTCCAGCCAGCCAGTCAGTCAGCCACAGTACAGTCAGTCAGCCAGTACAGTCAGCCAGCCAGTCCAGTCAGCCAGCCAGTACAGTCAGCCAGTCAGTCAGCCAACCAGTCCAGCCAGCCAGTCAGTCAGCCACAGTACAGTCAGTCAGCCAGTACAGTCAGCCAGCCAGTCAGTCAGCCACAGTACAGTCAGTCAGCCAGTACAGTCAGTCAGCCAGTACAGTCAGCCAGCCAGTCCAGTCAGCCAGCCAGTACAGTCAGTCAGCCAGTACAGTCAGCCAGCCAGTCCAGTCAGCCAGCCAGTCCAGTCAGCCAGCCAGTACAGTCAGCCAGTCAGTCAGCCAACCAGTCCAGCCAGCCAGTCAGTCAGCCACAGTACAGTCAGTCAGCCAGTACAGTCAGCCAGCCAGTCCAGTCAGCCAGCCAGTACAGTCAGCCAGCCAGTCCAGTCAGCCAGCCAGTACAGTCAGCCAGTCAGTCAGCCAACCAGTCCAGCCAGCCAGTCAGTCAGCCACAGTACAGTCAGTCAGCCAGTACAGTCAGCCAGCCAGTACAGTCAGCCAGTCAGCCAGTACAGTTAGCCAGTCAGCCAGCCAGTCAGCCAGTCCAGACAGCCAGTACAGTTAGCCAGTCAGTCAGCCAGCCAGCCAGTAAGCCAGTACAGTCAGCCAGTACAGTTTGCCAGTCAGCCAGCCAGCCAGTCAGCCAGTACAGTCAGCCAGTCAGCCAGCCAGCCAGTCAGCCAGTACAGTTAGCCAGTCAGTCAGTCAGTCAGTACAGTCAGCCAGCCAGTCAGTCAGTACAGTCAGCCAGCCAGTACAGTCAGCCAGCCAGTCAGCCAGTCAGTCAGTCAGTACAGTCAGCCAGTCAGTCAGTCAGTCAGTCAGTCAGTCAGTCAGTCAGTCAGTCAGTCAGTACAGTCAGCCAGTCAGTCAGTCAGTCAGTCCAGTCAGCCAGCCAGTCAGTCAGCCAGTACAGTCAGCCAGTACAGTCAGCCAGCTGGTCAGTCACCCAGTACAGTCAGCCAGTTAGCCAATACAGTCAGCCAGTACAGTCAGCCAGTACAGTTTGCCAGTCAGCCAGCTAGCCAGTCAGCCAGCCAGCCAGTCAGCCAGCCAGCCAGTCAGCCGGCCAGTACAGTTAGCCAGTCAGCCATCCAGCCAGTCAGCCAGCCAGTCAGCCAGCCAGTACAGTCAGCCAGCCAGTACAGTCAGCCAGTACAGCCAGTCAGTACAGTCAGCCAGCCAGTACAGTCAGCAAGTACAGTCAGTCAGTACAGTCAGCCAGTACAGTCAGCCAGTACAGCCAGTCAGTACAGTCAGCCAGTACAGTCAGCCAGTACAGTCAGTCAGTACAGTCAGCCAGCCAATACAGTCAGCCAGTACAGCCAGCCAGTACAGTCAGCCAGTACAGCCAGTCAGTACAGTCAGCCAGTACAGTCAGCCAGTCAGTACAGTCAGCCAGTACAGTCAGTCAGCCAGTCAGTCAGTCAGTACAGCCAGCCAGTACAGTCAGTCAGCCAGTACAGTCAGCCAGTCAGCCAGTCAGTACCGTCAGCCAGCCAGTCAGCCAGCCAGTACAGTCAACCAGTACAGCCAGCCAGTACAGTTAGGCAGTACAGTCAGCAAGTACAGTCAGTCAGTACAGTCAGCCAGCCAGTACAGTCAGCCAGCCAGTACAGTCAGCCAGTACAGCCAGTCAGTACAGTCAGCCAGCCAGTACAGTCAGCAAGTACAGTCAGTCAGTACAGTCAGCCAGTACAGTCAGCCAGTACAGCCAGTCAGTACAGTCAGCCAGTACAGTCAGCCAGTACAGTCAGTCAGTACAGTCAGCCAGCCAGTACAGTCAGCCAGTACAGCCAGCCAGTACAGTCAGCCAGTACAGCCAGTCAGTACAGTCAGCCAGTACAGTCAGCCAGTCAGTACAGTCAGCCAGTACAGTCAGTCAGCCAGTCAGTCAGTCAGTACAGCCAGCCAGTACAGTCAGTCAGCCAGTACAGTCAGCCAGTCAGCCAGTCAGTACCGTCAGCCAGCCAGTCAGCCAGCCAGTACAGTCAACCAGTACAGCCAGCCAGTACAGTTAGGCAGTACAGTCAGCAAGTACAGTCAGCCAGTACAGTCAGCAAGCCAGTACAGTCAGTCAGCCAGTCAGCCAGCCAGCCAGTCAGCCAGTACAGTTAGCCAGTCAGTACAGCCAGCCAGCCAGTCAGCCAGCCAGTCAGTCAGTCAGCCAGCCAGTACAGTCAGTCAGCAAGTACAGTCAGTCAGTACAGTCAGCCAGTACAGTCAGCCAGTCAGCCAGTCAGTCAGTCAGTCGGTCAGTACAGTCAGTCAGTACAGTCAGCCAGTCAGCCAGCCAGCCAGTCAGCCAGTACAGTTTGCCAGTCAGCCAGCCAGCCAGTCAGCCAGTACAGTCAGCCAGTACAGTCAGCCAGCCAGTACAGCCAGTCAGCCAGTACAGTCAGCCAGTACAGTTAGCCAGTCAGCCAGCCACCCAGTCAGCCAGTACAGTCAGCCAGTCAGCCAGTACAGTTAGCCAGTCAGCCAGCCAGTCCAGACAGCCAGTACAGTTAGCCAGTCAGCCAGCCAGCCAGCCAGTAAGCCAGTACAGTCAGCCAGTACAGTTTGCCAGTCAGCCAGCCAGCCAGTCAGCCAGTACAGTCAGCCAGTCAGCCAGCCAGCCAGTCAGTACAGTTAGTCAGTCAGTCAGTACAGTCAGCCAGCCAGTCAGTCAGTACAGTCAGCCAGCCAGTACAGTCAGCCAGCCAGTCAGCCAGTCAGTCAGTCAGTACAGTCAGCCAGTCAGTCAGTCAGTCAGTCAGTCAGTCAGTCAGTCAGTCAGTACAGTCAGCCAGTCAGTCAGTCAGTCCAGTCAGCCAGCCAGTCAGTCAGCCAGTACAGTCAGCCAGTACAGTCAGCCAGCTGGTCAGTCACCCAGTACAGTCAGCCAGTTAGCCAATACAGTCAGCCAGTACAGTCAGCCAGTACAGTTTGCCAGTCAGCCAGCTAGCCAGTCAGCCAGCCAGCCAGTCAGCCAGCCAGCCAGTCAGCCGGCCAGTACAGTTAGCCAGTCAGCCATCCAGCCAGTCAGCCAGCCAGTCAGCCAGCCAGTCAGCAAGCCAGCCAGTCAGTACAGTCAGCCAGTCAGCCGACCAGCCAGTACAGTCAGCCAACCAGCCAGCCAGTCCAGCCAGCCAGTACAGTCAGCCAACCAGTCAGCTAGTCCAGCCAGCCAGTACAGTCAGCCAACCAGTTAGCCAGTCCAGCCAGCCAGTACAGTTAGCCAACCAGTCAGCCAGTCCAGCCAGCCAGTCCAGCCAGCCAGGACAGTCAGCCAGTACAGTCAGCCAACCAGTCCAGCCAGCCAGTCAGTCAGCCACAGTACAGTCAGTCAGCCAGTACAGTCAGCCAGCCAGTCCAGTCAGCCAGCCAGTACAGTCAGCCAGTCAGTCAGCCAACCAGTCCAGCCAGCCAGTCAGTCAGCCACAGTACAGTCAGTCAGCCAGTACAGTCAGCCAGCCAGTCCAGTCAGCCAGCCAGTACAGTCAGCCAGTCAGTCAGCCAACCAGTCCAGCCAGCCAGTCAGTCAGCCACAGTACAGTCAGTCAGCCAGTACAGTCAGCCAGCCAGTCAGTCAGCCACAGTACAGTCAGTCAGCCAGTACAGTCAGTCAGCCAGTACAGTCAGCCAGCCAGTCCAGTCAGCCAGCCAGTACAGTCAGTCAGCCAGTACAGTCAGCCAGCCAGTCCAGTCAGCCAGCCAGTCCAGTCAGCCAGCCAGTACAGTCAGCCAGTCAGTCAGCCAACCAGTCCAGCCAGCCAGTCAGTCAGCCACAGTACAGTCAGTCAGCCAGTACAGTCAGCCAGCCAGTCCAGTCAGCCAGCCAGTACAGTCAGCCAGCCAGTCCAGTCAGCCAGCCAGTACAGTCAGCCAGTCAGTCAGCCAACCAGTCCAGCCAGCCAGTCAGTCAGCCACAGTACAGTCAGTCAGCCAGTACAGTCAGCCAGCCAGTACAGTCAGCCAGTCAGCCAGTACAGTTAGCCAGTCAGCCAGCCAGTCAGCCAGTCCAGACAGCCAGTACAGTTAGCCAGTCAGTCAGCCAGCCAGCCAGTAAGCCAGTACAGTCAGCCAGTACAGTTTGCCAGTCAGCCAGCCAGCCAGTCAGCCAGTACAGTCAGCCAGTCAGCCAGCCAGCCAGTCAGCCAGTACAGTTAGCCAGTCAGTCAGTCAGTCAGTACAGTCAGCCAGCCAGTCAGTCAGTACAGTCAGCCAGCCAGTACAGTCAGCCAGCCAGCCAGTCAGCCAGTCAGTCAGTCAGTACAGTCAGCCAGTCAGTCAGTCAGTCAGTCAGTCAGTCAGTCAGTCAGTCAGTCAGTACAGTCAGCCAGTCAGTCAGTCAGTCAGTCCAGTCAGCCAGCCAGTCAGTCAGCCAGTACAGTCAGCCAGTACAGTCAGCCAGCTGGTCAGTCACCCAGTACAGTCAGCCAGTTAGCCAATACAGTCAGCCAGTACAGTCAGCCAGTACAGTTTGCCAGTCAGCCAGCTAGCCAGTCAGCCAGCCAGCCAGTCAGCCAGCCAGCCAGTCAGCCGGCCAGTACAGTTAGCCAGTCAGCCATCCAGCCAGTCAGCCAGCCAGTCAGCAAGCCAGCCAGTCAGTACAGTCAGCCAGTCAGCCGACCAGCCAGTACAGTCAGCCAACCAGCCAGCCAGTCCAGCCAGCCAGTACAGTCAGCCAACCAGTCAGCTAGTCCAGCCAGCCAGTACAGTCAGCCAACCAGTTAGCCAGTCCAGCCAGCCAGTACAGTTAGCCAACCAGTCAGCCAGTCCAGCCAGCCAGTCCAGCCAGCCAGGACAGTCAGCCAGTACAGTCAGCCTACCAGTCCAGCCAGCCAGTCAGTCAGCCACAGTACAGTCAGTCAGCCAGTACAGTCAGCCAGCCAGTCCAGTCAGCCAGCCAGTACACTCAGCCAGTCAGTCAGCCAACCAGTCCAGCCAGCCAGTCAGTCAGCCACAGTACAGTCAGTCAGCCAGTACAGTCAGCCAGCCAGTCCAGTCAGCCAGCCAGTACAGTCAGCCAGTCAGTCAGCCAACCAGTCCAGCCAGCCAGTCAGTCAGCCACAGTACAGTCAGTCAGCCAGTACAGTCAGCCAGCCAGTCAGTCAGCCACAGTACAGTCAGTCAGCCAGTACAGTCAGTCAGCCAGTACAGTCAGCCAGCCAGTCCAGTCAGCCAGTCAGTCAGCCACAGTACAGTCAGTCAGCCAGTACAGTCAGCCAGCCAGTCAGTCAGCCACAGTACAGTCAGTCAGCCAGTACAGTCAGTCAGCCAGTACAGTCAGCCAGCCAGTCCAGTCAGCCAGCCAGTACAGTCAGTCAGCCAGTCCAGTCAGCCAGCCAGTCCAGTCAGCCAGCCAGTACAGTCAGCCAGTCAGTCAGCCAACCAGTCCAGCCAGCCAGTCAGTCAGCCACAGTACAGTCAGTCAGCCATCACAGTCAGCCAGCCAGTCCAGTCAGCCAGCCAGTACAGTCAGCCAGCCAGTCCAGTCAGCCAGCCAGTACAGTCAGCCAGTCAGTCAGCCAACCAGTCCAGCCAGCCAGTCAGTCAGCCACAGTACAGTCAGTCAGCCAGTACAATCAGCCAGCCAGTCCAGTCAGCCAGCCAGTACAGTCAGCCAGTCAGTCAGCCAACCAGTCCAGCCAGCCAGTCAGTCAGCCACAGTACAGTCAGTCAGCCAGTACAGTCAGTCAGCCAGTACAGTACAGTCAGCCAGTCAGTCAGCCAACCAGTCCAGCCAGCCAGTCAGTCAGCCACAGTACAGTCAGTCAGCCAGTACAGTCAGCCAGCCAGTACAGTCAGCCAGACAGTCAGTCAGTCAGCCACAGTACAGTCAGTCAGCCAGTACAGTCAGTCAGCCAGTCAGTCAGCCAACCAGTCCAGCCAGCCAGTCAGTCAGCCACAGTACAGTCAGTCAGCCAGTACAGTCAGCCAGCCAGTCCAGTCAGCCAGCCAGTACAGTCAGCCAGCCAGTCCAGTCAGCCAGCCAGTACAGTCAGCCAGTCAGTCAGCCAACCAGTCCAGCCAGCCAGTCAGTCAGCCACAGTACAGTCAGTCAGCCAGTACAGTCAGCCAGCCAGTCCAGTCAGCCAGCCAGTACAGTCAGCCAGCCAGTCCAGTCAGCCAGCCAGTACAGTCAGCCAGTCAGTCAGCCAACCAGTCCAGCCAGCCAGTCAGTCAGCCACAGTACAGTCAGTCAGCCAGTACAATCAGCCAGCCAGTCCAGTCAGCCAGCCAGTACAGTCAGCCAGTCAGTCAGCCAACCAGTCCAGCCAGCCAGTCAGTCAGCCACAGTACAGTCAGTCAGCCAGTACAGTCAGTCAGCCAGTACAGTACAGTCAGCCAGTCAGTCAGCCAACCAGTCCAGCCAGCCAGTCAGTCAGCCACAGTACAGTCAGTCAGCCAGTACAGTCAGCCAGCCAGTACAGTCAGTACAGTTAGTCAGTCAGTCAGTACAGTCAGCCAGCCAGTCAGTCAGTACAGTCAGCCAGCCAGTACAGTCAGCCAGCCAGTCAGCCAGTCAGTCAGTCAGTACAGTCAGCCAGTCAGTCAGTCAGTCAGTCAGTCAGTCAGTCAGTCAGTCAGTACAGTCAGCCAGTCAGTCAGTCAGTCCAGTCAGCCAGCCAGTCAGTCAGCCAGTACAGTCAGCCAGTACAGTCAGCCAGCTGGTCAGTCACCCAGTACAGTCAGCCAGTTAGCCAATACAGTCAGCCAGTACAGTCAGCCAGTACAGTTTGCCAGTCAGCCAGCTAGCCAGTCAGCCAGCCAGCCAGTCAGCCAGCCAGCCAGTCAGCCGGCCAGTACAGTTAGCCAGTCAGCCATCCAGCCAGTCAGCCAGCCAGTCAGCCAGCCAGTCAGCAAGCCAGCCAGTCAGTACAGTCAGCCAGTCAGCCGACCAGCCAGTACAGTCAGCCAACCAGCCAGCCAGTCCAGCCAGCCAGTACAGTCAGCCAACCAGTCAGCTAGTCCAGCCAGCCAGTACAGTCAGCCAACCAGTTAGCCAGTCCAGCCAGCCAGTACAGTTAGCCAACCAGTCAGCCAGTCCAGCCAGCCAGTCCAGCCAGCCAGGACAGTCAGCCAGTACAGTCAGCCAACCAGTCCAGCCAGCCAGTCAGTCAGCCACAGTACAGTCAGCCAGCCAGTCCAGTCAGCCAGCCAGTACAGTCAGCCAGTCAGTCAGCCAACCAGTCCAGCCAGCCAGTCAGTCAGCCACAGTACAGTCAGTCAGCCAGTACAGTCAGCCAGCCAGTCCAGTCAGCCAGCCAGTACAGTCAGCCAGTCAGTCAGCCAACCAGTCCAGCCAGCCAGTCAGTCAGCCACAGTACAGTCAGTCAGCCAGTACAGTCAGCCAGCCAGTCAGTCAGCCACAGTACAGTCAGTCAGCCAGTACAGTCAGTCAGCCAGTACAGTCAGCCAGCCAGTCCAGTCAGCCAGCCAGTACAGTCAGTCAGCCAGTACAGTCAGCCAGCCAGTCCAGTCAGCCAGCCAGTCCAGTCAGCCAGCCAGTACAGTCAGCCAGTCAGTCAGCCAACCAGTCCAGCCAGCCAGTCAGTCAGCCACAGTACAGTCAGTCAGCCAGTACAGTCAGCCAGCCAGTCCAGTCAGCCAGCCAGTACAGTCAGCCAGCCAGTCCAGTCAGCCAGCCAGTACAGTCAGCCAGTCAGTCAGCCAACCAGTCCAGCCAGCCAGTCAGTCAGCCACAGTACAGTCAGTCAGCCAGTACAGTCAGCCAGCCAGTACAGTCAGCCAGTCAGCCAGTACAGTTAGCCAGTCAGCCAGCCAGTCAGCCAGTCCAGACAGCCAGTACAGTTAGCCAGTCAGTCAGCCAGCCAGCCAGTAAGCCAGTACAGTCAGCCAGTACAGTTTGCCAGTCAGCCAGCCAGCCAGTCAGCCAGTACAGTCAGCCAGTCAGCCAGCCAGCCAGTCAGCCAGTACAGTTAGCCAGTCAGTCAGTCAGTCAGTACAGTCAGCCAGCCAGTCAGTCAGTACAGTCAGCCAGCCAGTACAGTCAGCCAGCCAGTCAGCCAGTCAGTCAGTCAGTACAGTCAGCCAGTCAGTCAGTCAGTCAGTCAGTCAGTCAGTCAGTCAGTACAGTCAGCCAGTCAGTCAGTCAGTCAGTCCAGTCAGCCAGCCAGTCAGTCAGCCAGTACAGTCAGCCAGTACAGTCAGCCAGCTGGTCAGTCACCCAGTACAGTCAGCCAGTTAGCCAATACAGTCAGCCAGTACAGTCAGCCAGTACAGTTTGCCAGTCAGCCAGCTAGCCAGTCAGCCAGCCAGCCAGCCAGTCAGCCAGCCAGCCAGTCAGCCGGCCAGTACAGTTAGCCAGTCAGCCATCCAGCCAGTCAGCCAGCCAGTCAGCAAGCCAGCCAGTCAGTACAGTCAGCCAGTCAGCCGACCAGCCAGTACAGTCAGCCAACCAGCCAGCCAGTCCAGCCAGCCAGTACAGTCAGCCAACCAGTCAGCTAGTCCAGCCAGCCAGTACAGTCAGCCAACCAGTTAGCCAGTCCAGCCAGCCAGTACAGTTAGCCAACCAGTCAGCCAGTCCAGCCAGCCAGTCCAGCCAGCCAGGACAGTCAGCCAGTACAGTCAGCCAACCAGTCCAGCCAGCCAGTCAGTCAGCCACAGTACAGTCAGTCAGCCAGTACAGTCAGCCAGCCAGTCCAGTCAGCCAGCCAGTACACTCAGCCAGTCAGTCAGCCAACCAGTCCAGCCAGCCAGTCAGTCAGCCACAGTACAGTCAGTCAGCCAGTACAGTCAGCCAGCCAGTCCAGTCAGCCAGCCAGTACAGTCAGCCAGTCAGTCAGCCAACCAGTCCAGCCAGCCAGTCAGTCAGCCACAGTACAGTCAGTCAGCCAGTACAGTCAGCCAGCCAGTCAGTCAGCCACAGTACAGTCAGTCAGCCAGTACAGTCAGTCAGCCAGTACAGTCAGCCAGCCAGTCCAGTCAGCCAGTCAGTCAGCCACAGTACAGTCAGTCAGCCAGTACAGTCAGCCAGCCAGTCAGTCAGCCACAGTACAGTCAGTCAGCCAGTACAGTCAGTCAGCCAGTACAGTCAGCCAGCCAGTCCAGTCAGCCAGCCAGTACAGTCAGTCAGCCAGTACAGTCAGCCAGCCAGTCCAGTCAGCCAGCCAGTCCAGTCAGCCAGCCAGTACAGTCAGCCAGTCAGTCAGCCAACCAGTCCAGCCAGCCAGTCAGTCAGCCACAGTACAGTCAGTCAGCCAGTACAGTCAGCCAGCCAGTCCAGTCAGCCAGCCAGTACAGTCAGCCAGCCAGTCCAGCCAGCCAGTCAGTCAGCCACAGTACAGTCAGTCAGCCAGTACAATCAGCCAGCCAGTCCAGTCAGCCAGCCAGTACAGTCAGCCAGTCAGTCAGCCAACCAGTCCAGCCAGCCAGTCAGTCAGCCACAGTACAGTCAGTCAGCCAGTACAGTCAGTCAGCCAGTACAGGACAGTCAGCCAGTCAGTCAGCCAACCAGTCCAGCCAGCCAGTCAGTCAGCCACAGTACAGTCAGTCAGCCAGTACAGTCAGCCAGCCAGTCCAGCCAGCCAGTCAGTCAGCCACAGTACAGTCAGTCAGCCAGTACAATCAGCCAGCCAGTCCAGTCAGCCAGCCAGTACAGTCAGCCAGTCAGTCAGCCAACCAGTCCAGCCAGCCAGTCAGTCAGCCACAGTACAGTCAGTCAGCCAGTACAGTCAGTCAGCCAGTACAGTACAGTCAGCCAGTCAGTCAGCCAACCAGTCCAGCCAGCCAGTCAGTCAGCCACAGTACAGTCAGTCAGCCAGTACAGTCAGCCAGCCAGTACAGTCAGCCAGACAGTCAGTCAGTCAGCCACAGTACAGTCAGTCAGCCAGTACAGTCAGTCAGCCAGTACAGTCAGCCAGCCAGTCCAGTCAGCCAGCCAGTACAGTCAGTCAGCCAGTACAGTCAGCTAGCCAGTCCAGTCAGCCAGCCAGTCCAGTCAGCCAGCCAGTACAGTCAGCCAGTCAGTCAGCCAACCAGTCCAGCCAGCCAGTCAGTCAGCCACAGTACAGTCAGTCAGCCAGTACAGTCAGCCAGCCAGTCCAGTCAGCCAGCCAGTACAGTCAGCCAGCCAGTCCAGTCAGCCAGCCAGTACAGTCAGCCAGTCAGTCAGCCAACCAGTCCAGCCAGCCAGTCAGTCAGCCACAGTACAGTCAGTCAGCCAGTACAGTCAGCCAGCCAGTCCAGTCAGCCAGCCAGTACAGTCAGCCAGCCAGTCCAGTCAGCCAGCCAGTACAGTCAGCCAGTCAGTCAGCCAACCAGTCCAGCCAGCCAGTCAGTCAGCCACAGTACAGTCAGTCAGCCAGTACAATCAGCCAGCCAGTCCAGTCAGCCAGCCAGTACAGTCAGCCAGTCAGTCAGCCAACCAGTCCAGCCAGCCAGTCAGTCAGCCACAGTACAGTCAGTCAGCCAGTACAGTCAGTCAGCCAGTACAGTACAGTTAGCCAGTCAGTCAGCCAACCAGTCCAGCCAGCCAGTCAGTCAGCCACAGTACAGTCAGTCAGCCAGTACAGTCAGCCAGCCAGTACAGTCAGCCAGTCAGTCAGTCAGTCAGCCACAGTACAGTCAGTCAGCCAGTACAGTCAGTCAGCCAGTACAGTCAGCCAGCCAGTCCAGTCAGCCAGCCAGTACAGTCAGTCAGCCAGTACAGTCAGCCAGCCAGTCCAGTCAGCCAGCCAGTCCAGTCAGCCAGCCAGTACAGTCAGCCAGTCAGTCAGCCAACCAGTCCAGCCAGCCAGTCAGTCAGCCACAGTACAGTCAGTCAGCCAGTACAGTCAGCCAGCCAGTCCAGTCAGCCAGCCAGTACAGTCAGCCAGCCAGTCCAGTCAGCCAGCCAGTACAGTCAGCCAGTCAGTCAGCCAACCAGTCCAGCCAGCCAGTCAGTCAGCCACAGTACAGTCAGTCAGCCAGTACAGTCAGCCAGCCAGTCCAGTCAGCCAGGCAGTACAGTCAGCCAGTCAGTCAGCCAACCAGTCCAGCCAGCCAGTCAGTCAGCCACAGTACAGTCAGTCAGCCAGTACAGTCAGTCAGCCAGTACAGTACAGTCAGCCAGTCAGTCAGTCAGCCAACCAGTCCAGCCAGCCAGTCAGTCAGCCACAGTACAGTCAGTCAGCCAGTACAGTCAGTCAGCCAGTCCAGTCAGTCAGCCAGTCCAGTCAGCCAGTCCAGTCAGCCAGTCCAGTCAGTACAGCCAGCCAGCCAGTCAGCCAGTACAGTCAGCCAGTACAGTCAGCCAGCCAGCCAGTACAGTTAGCCAGTCAGCCAGCCAGTCAGCCAGCCAGCCAGCCAGTCCAGTCAGCCAGTCCAGTCAGCCAGCCAGTCCAGTCAGCCAGCCAGTCCAGTCAGCCAGCCAGTCCAGCCAGCCAGTCCAGTCAGCCAGCCAGTCCAGTCAGCCAGCCAGTCCAGTCAGCCAGTCAGCCAGTCAGTCAGCCAGTCAGTCAGCCAGCCAGTCCAGCCAGCCAGTCCAGTCAGCCAGTCCAGTCAGCCAGCCAGTCCAGTCAGCCAGCCAGTCCAGTCAGCCAGCCAGCCAGCCAGTCCAGTCAGCCAGTCAGTCAGCCAGCCAGTCAGCCAGTCCAGTCAGTCAGCCAGTCCAGTCAGTCAGTCAGTCAGTCAGCCAGCCAGCCAGCCAGCCAGCCAGTCAGCCAGCCAGCCAGCCAGCCAGTCAGCCAGCCAGTCAGCCAGTCAGTCAGCCAGTCAGTCCAGTCAGTCAGCCAGCCAGTCAGCCAGCCAGTCCAGTCAGCCAGCCAGCCAGTCAGCCAGCCAGCCAGTCCAGTCAGCCAGCCAGTCCAGTCAGCCAGTCCAGTCAGCCAGCCAGTCCAGTCAGCCAGTCAGTCAGTCAGTCAGCCAGTCAGTCAGTCAGTCCAGTCAGCCAGTCCAGTCAGCCAGCCAGTCCAGTCAGCCAGTCAGTCAGTCAGTCAGCCAGTCAGTCAGTCAGTCCAGTAAGCCAGTCCAGTCAGTCAGCCAGCCAGTCCAGTCAGTCAGTCAGCCAGCCAGCCAGTCCAGTCAGCCAGCCAGCCAGTCAGTCAGTCAGCCAGTCCAGTCAGTCAGTCAGCCAGCCAGCCAGTCCAGTCAGCCAGTCAGTCAGTCAGTCAGCCAGTCAGTCAGCCAGTCAGTCAGTAGGGTGCACCCTATTCCCTATATACTGTACAGCCAGTCAGCCAGCCAGTCAGTCAGTAGGGTGCACCCTATTCCCTATATACTGTACAGCCAGTCAGCCAGCCAGTCAGTCAGTAGGGTGCACCCTATTCCCTATATACTGTACAGCCAGTCAGTCAGCCAGTCAGTCAGTAGGGTGCACCCTATTCCCTATATACTGTACAGCCAGTCAGTCAGCCAGTCAGTCAGTAGGGTGCACCCTATTCCCTATATACTGTACAGCCAGTCAGTCAGCCAGTCAGTCAGTAGGGTGCACCCTATTCCCTATATACTCGAACCCTCAACCTTCTAGCCCGAAGTCCAGCGCGCTATCGACAGTGCCCAAAAAGCATGCTCAAGCGGTAGAGTCGATATCCGCGCTTATAAACCCAGGGTCGTTACAGTACATATCGTATCAGCACCTGAGTATAGTGATCATATTGTATCGTGAGGTCCCAGGCAATTCCCAGCCTTAGAAAAGAGTCCCCACAAGTCAAAAGTATATTTTAGGGTTAGAATTAGGGTTAGGTTTAGGGTTAGAATTAGATTTAGGTTTAGGGTTAGAATTAGGGTTAGGTTTAGGGTTAGAATTAGGGTTAGGTTTAGAATTAGGGTTAGGTTTAGGGTTAGGGTTAGGTTTAGGGTTAGAATTAGGGTTAGGTTTAGGGTTAGAATTGGGGTTAGGTTTAGGGATAGAATTAGGGTTAGGTTTAGGGATAGAATTAGGGTTAGGTTTAGGGTTAGAATTAGGGTTAGGTTTAGGGTTAGAATTAGGGTTAGGTTTAGGGATAGAATTAGGGTTAGGTTTAGAATTAGGGTTAGGTTTAGGGTTAGGGTTAGGGTTAGGGTTAGGGTTAGGGTTAAGGTTTTTGGGTTGGGTTTGGGGTAATAGGATTTTGAATGGCAATCAATTATTTGGTCCCACAAGGAGAGTAAAACAAATGTGTGTGTGTGTGTGTGTGTGTGTTATGTGCACAACAGAAACAAGAACAAAAACAAGGGTTAGGGTTAGGATTAGGGCCGTGTTCAGCAGAATCAAATCTGTGATGCATTGTGGGTAAATTGTGACTGACTGACCTTCCTACAAATCATAATGAGTTGTTATTTAACATGCAAAATGATTCGTATTACCAGTCAGCTGATGTTGAACAAACCTCTGACAGATAGGCCTTGAGGCTGGAGGCCTTGCCCAGACTATCTGTTGTACTCAGCCCAGGAGGCGTGAGCAGGGGCCTGGGTCGGGTTGGCTGACTGGTGGGGGTCACCGGCCTGCTCCGTGACTTCCTGAAGGTCACCTCCTTATGACCCCTGTGACCTCCGTGAACACCGACCCCTGGGGTCACGGCCGTCATGGCCGACTTGGAGGTCAGCAGGCTGTTGGGGGTCATCGGTCTGCTGCTCGGGGTTCTGGGGGTCGTAATTCTGCTGCCGGAGTTGCTGGGGGAATGAGTCCGGTGGCTGCCGGTCATTGTGAGGGAGGTGGGCTTGCGGGTGAGCAGGGGGCTGAGTTTAGGACTGACCAGGGGATAACCTATAGAGCTGGGCTTGGCTGAGCGGATGAGGATGGGAGACTGAGGTCGTGACGTCTGGCTGGGTAAGGGGAGGGTACTGGGGAGTGAGGCCGGGAGAGAGGTGTGGAACAAGGGGGTGGGTAGAAGAGAGCTGTGGGGGCTGTTGGGACTCCGCTGGGCTAGTTTCCCCTGCTCTGCCAGCTTGGCCAGGTCCTTCTCCACCTCTGAAAGGAGACAGAGACAAACAGGTTTGGAATATAAATGCATAATGACATTAGGACCTAGAGTTTTCCCTGAAGTTATAACCTAGCCAGGTCCTTCTAGAGTTTTCCCTGAAGTTATAACCTAGTCAGGTCCTTCTAGAGTTTTCCCTGAAGTTGTAACGTAGTCAGGTCCTTCTAGAGTTTTCCCTGAAGTTATAACCTAGTCAGGTCCTTCTAGAGTTTTCCCTGAAGTTATAACCTAGTCAGGTCCTTCTAGAGTTTCCCCTGAAGTTGTAACGTAGTCAGGTCCTTCTAGAGTTTTCCCTGAAGTTATAACCTAGTCAGGTCCTTCTCCACCTCTGAAGGGCGACAGAGACAAAGACAGAACGACCATAACGAATGATAAACAAACACGATGTATAAGTAGGGTCCAGAGATGTTCTTGACCACCATATCTGGCGGTCAAGAACATTGGACAGGGGCCAGAGAGCTATGTAAATGCAGACGATGTTTCAAATCAGTGACCTTTTCAACCCTTCACATTCATACGGTGGATGAACACACACATTCAGATCTCTTTTTTCATTATGGGTTTGTCTTCAAACCTTTTTTACTGGTCATAAAAAACAATATTTATTGACTCTGTCAAATCAAATTACAGAATGACGTTAAAAACATTGCCTACATAGTACAATGGTTACGTCCTAAATGGTGCCCTATTGTCTATGGAGTGCACCCATAGGCTCTGGTCAGAAGTAGTGTACTACAGAGGGAATAGCATTGAGGATACATGGAAGTGTGCTGCCAGACATTCTGAAAAAATGTCATTCTTTGCTTTATTGGTAGTTACGAAAAGTTTTCTTTGTAAGGAGGGGATGCGACTGCCAAGGAGGAAATCTGGGAGTAGCCTCATCTCATCATCTCTTCGTCTCTCTTCTCTCTTCTCTCTTCTCCTCCCCTCTCCTCTCCTCGTCTCTCTTCTCCTCGTCTCTCTTCTCCTCGTCTCTCTTCTCCTCGTCTCTCCTCTCCTCGTCTCTCCTCTCCTCGTCTCTCTTCTCCTCGTCTCTCTTCTCCTCGTCTCTCTCCTCCTCGTCTCCCTTCTCCTCGCCTCTATTCTCCTCGTCTCTCCTCATCTCTCTTCTCCTCGCCTCTCTTCTCCTCGTTTCTCTTCTCCTCATCTCTCTTCTCCTCGTCTCTCTTCTCCTCGTCTCTCTGCTCCTCGTCTCTCCTCTCCTCGTCTCTCCTCTCCTCGTCTCTCTTCTTCTTGTCTATCCTCTCCTCGTCTCTCTTCTACTCGTCTCTCCTCTCCTCGTCTCTCCTCGTCTCTCCTCTCCTCGTCTCTCTTCTTCTTGTCTCTCCTCTCCTCGTCTCTCTTCTACTCGTCTCTCCTCTCCTCGTCTCTCCTCGTCTCTTATTTCCTTGTCGCTCTTCTTTCTTCTCCTCGTCTCTCTTCTCCTCGTCTCTCTTCTCATCGTCTCTCCTCGTCTCTCTTCTCCTCGTCTCTCTTCTCCTCGTCTCTCTTCTTTCTTCTCCTCGTCTCTCCTCTCCTCGTCTCTCTTCTCTTCGTCCCTCCTCTCCTAGTCTCTCTTCTCCTCGTCTCTACTCTCCTAGTCTCTCTTCTCCTCGTCTCTCCTCGCCTCTCCTCTCCTCGCCTCTCCTCTCCTCGTCTCTTCTTTCCTCGTCTCTCTTCTCCTCGTCTCTTCTTCTCCTCGTCTCTCTTCTCCTCTTCTCTCTTCTCCTTGTCTCTCTTCTCCTCGTCTCTCTTCTCCTCGTCTCTCTTCTCCTCGTCTCTTCTCTCCTCACCTCTCTTCTCCTCGTCTCTCTTCTCCTCGTCTCTCTTCTCCTCGTCTCTTCTCTCCTCACCTCTCTTCTCCTCGTCTCTCTTCTCCTCGTCTCTCTTCTCCTTGTCTCTCCTCTCCTCTCCTCTCTTCTCCTCCCCTCTCTTCTCTTTTTTCCTCGCCTCTCCTCTCCTCTCTTCTCCTCATCTCTCTTCTCCTCGTCTCTCTTCTTTCTTCTCCTCGTCTCTCCTCTCCTCGTCTCTCTTCTCTTCGTCCCTCCTCTCCTAGTCTCTCTTCTCCTCGTCTCTACTCTCCTCGTCTCTCTTCTCCTCGTCTCTCCTCGCCTCTCCTCTCCTCGCCTCTCCTCTCCTCGTCTCTTCTTTCCTCGTCTCTCTTCTCCTCGTCTCTTCTTCTCCTCGTCTCTCTTCTCCTCTTCTCTCTTCTCCTTGTCTCTCTTCTCCTCGTCTCTCTTCTCCTCGTCTCTCTTCTCCTCGTCTCTCTTCTCCTCGTCTCTTCTCTCCTCACCTCTCTTCTCCTCGTCTCTATTCTCCTCGTCTCTCCTCGTCTCTCTTCTCCTCGTCTCTCTTCTCCTCGTCTCTCTTCTCCTCGTCTCTTCTCTCCTCACCTCTCTTCTCCTCGCCTCTCTTCTCTTTTTTCCTCGCCTCTCCTCTCCTCTCTTCTCCTCGTCTCTCTTCTCCTCTCTTCTCCTCACCTCTCTTCTCCTCACCTCTCTTCTCTTTTTTCCTCTCCTCTCTTCTCCTCACCTCTCTTCTCTTTTTTCCTCTCCTCTCTTCTCCTCTCTTCTCCTCATCTCTCTTCTCCTCGCCTCTCTTCTCCTCGCCTCACTTCTCCTCGTCTCCCTTCTCTCTTCTCCTTGTCTCTCCTCTCCTCACCTCTCTTCTCCTCCCCTCTCTTCTCTTTTCTCCTCGCCTCTCCTCTCCTCGTCTCTCTTCACCTCGTCTCTCCTCGCCTCTCTTCTCCTAGTCTCTCTTCTCCTCGCCTCTCTTCTCCTCGTCTCTCCTCTCCTCGTCTCTCTTCTCCTCGTCTATCCTCTCCTCGTCTCTCTTCTCCTCGGCTCTCCTCTCCTCGTCTCTCCTCGTCTCTTCTTTCCTCGTCTCTCTTCTCTATTCTCCTCGTCTCTCCTCTCCTCGTCTCTCTTCTCCTCGTCTTTCTTCTCCTCGTCTCTCCTCTCCTCGTCTCTCTTCTCCTCGCCTCTCCTCTCCTCGTCTTTTCTTTCCTCGCCTCTCTTCTCCTCGTCTCTCTTCTCATTGTCTCTCCTCGTCTCTCTTCTCCTCGTCTCTCTTCTCCTCGTCTCTCTTCTTTCTTCTCCTCGTCTCTCCTCTCCTCGTCTCTCTTCTCTTCGTCCCTCCTCTCCTAGTCTCTCTTCTCCTCGTCTCTACTCTCCTCGTCTCTCTTCTCCTCGTCTCTCCTCGCCTCTCCTCTCCTCGCCTCTCCTCTCCTCGTCTCTTCTTTCCTCGTCTCTCTTCTCCTCGTCTCTTCTTCTCCTCGTCTCTCTTCTCCTCGTCTCGTCTCTCTTCTCTTTTCATCGCCTCGCCTCTCTTCTCCTCGTCTCTCTTCTCCTCGTCTCTCCTCTCCTCATCTCACCTCTCCTCGTCTCTCCTCTCCTCGTCTCTCCTCTCCTCCTCTCTCCTCTCCTCGCCTCTCTTCTCCTCGCCTCTCTTCTCCTCGTCTCTCTTCTCCTCATCTCTCTTCTCCTCGCCTCTCTTCTCCTCGTCTCTCCTCTCCTCGTCTCTCTTCTCCTTGTCTATCCTCTCCTCGTCTCTCTTCTCCTCGGCTCTCCTCTCCTCGTCTCTCCTCGTCTCTTCTTTCCTCGTCTCTCTTCTCTATTCTCCTCGTCTCTCCTCTCCTCGTCTCTCTTCTCCTCGTCTTTCTTCTCCTAGTCTCTCCTCTCCTCGTCTCTCTTCTCCTCGCCTCTCTTCTCCTCGTCTCTCCTCTCCTCGTCTCTCTTCTCCTTGTCTCTCCTCTCCTCGCCTCTCTTCTCCTCGCCTCTCTTCTCCTCATCTCTCTTCTCCTCGCCTCTCTTCTCCTCGTCTCTCCTCTCCTCGCCCCTCGCCTCACTTCTCCTCTTCTCTCCTCTCCTCGCCTCTCCTCGCCTCTCCTCTCCTCGCCTCTCTTCTCCTCGTCTCTCCTCGCCTCTCTTCTCTCCTCTCTCCTCTCGCCTCTCTCCTCTCTTCTCCTTGTCTCTCCTCTCCTCGTCTCTCTTCTCCTCGTCTTTCCTCTCCTCGCCTCTCTTCTCCTCGTCTCTCCTCGCCTCTCTTCTCCTCATCTCTCCTCTCCTCACCTCTCTTCTCCTCGTCTCTCTTCTCCTCGCCTCTCTTCTCCTCATCTCTCTTCACCTCGCCTCTCTTCTCTCTTCTCCTCGCCTCTCTTCTCTCTTCTCCTCGCCTCTCTTCTCCTTGTCTCTCCTCTCCTCGTCTCTCTTCTCATCGTCTCTCTTCTCCTCACCCTCTTTTATCCTTTTCAGATTTTGACAATGTTGGGTTTTCCGGCGATACAAAGAGGGATATTTTCTGAAATGACTCACCACAAAGGGTTTGTGCTCGATAGGCGCCGGTCAAAAGTAGTGTACTACATAAGGAGAAGGGTGCCATTTGGGAAGCATCCCTAAGTATATTCAGGGAATCGTGTACGTGTGACATTTAATAAATACCTCGTAGCGGAAGCATGTATTTCATAAAAACCTCGACTTCCACCATTTATGAGCAAACAGAGCCTTCTCCAAAAATACAAACAGCATTTAAAATTGGTTGTGTACTACTTGTGACTATACATGGAATAGGGTGCCATTTGGGATGTATGTTTGAATGAGAATATACATTGAAATCGGAAGTTTACATACACTTTGGTTGGAGTTATTAAAACATGTTTTTCAACCGCTCCACACATTTCTTCTTAACAAACTATAGTTTTCGCAATTCGGTTAGGACATTTACTTTGTGCATGACACAAGTCATTTTTCCAACAATTGTTTACAGACAGATTATTTCACTTACAATTCCCTGTACCACAATTCCAGTGGGTCAAAAGTTGACATACTGTGCCTTTAAACAGCTTGGAAAATTCCAGAAAATTACGTCATGGATTTAGAAGCTTCTGATAGGCTAATTGATAACATTTGAGCCAATTGGAGGTGTACCTGCGGATGTATTTCAAGGCCTACCTTCAAACTCAGTGCTTCTGCCTTGACATCATGGAGAAAATCAGAAGAAATCATCCAAGACATCAGAAACAAAATGGTTTTTACAAAATGGTAGACCTCCACAAGTCAGGAAACAAAATGGTAGACCTCCACAAGTCAGGAAACAAAATGGTAGACCTCCACAAGTCAGGAAACAAAATGGTAGACCTCCACAAGTCAGGAAACAAAATGGTAGACCTCCACAAGTCAGGAAACAAAATGGTAGACCTCCACAAGTCAGGAAACAAAATGGTAGACCTCCACAAGTCAGGAAACAAAATGGTAGACCTCCACAAGTCAGGAAACAAAATGGTAGACCTCCACAAGTCAGGAAACAAAATGGTAGACCTCCACAAGTCAGGAAACAAAATGGTAGACCTCCACAAGTCAGGAAACAAAATGGTAGACCTCCACAAGTCAGGAAACAAAATGGTAGACCTCCACAAGTCAGGAAACAAAATGGTAGACCTCCACAAGTCAGGAAACAAAATGGTAGACAAAGTCAGGAAACAAAATGGTAGACCTCCACAAGTCAGGAAACAAAATGGTAGACCTCCACAAGTCAGGAAACAAAATGGTAGACCTCCACAAGTCAGGAAACAAAATGGTAGACCTCCACAAGTCAGGAAACAAAATGGTAGACCTCCACAAGTCAGGAAACAAAATGGTAGACCTCCACAAGTCAGGAAACAAAATGGTAGACCTCCACAAGTCAGGAAACAAAATGGTAGACCTCCACAAGTCAGGAAACAAAATGGTAGACCTCCACAAGTCAGGAAACAAAATGGTAGACCTCCACAAGTCAGGAAACAAAATGGTAGACCTCCACAAGTCAGGAAACAAAATGGTAGACCTCCACAAGTCAGGAAACAAAATGGTAGACCTCCACAAGTCAGGAAACAAAATGGTAGACCTCCACAAGTCAGGAAACAAAATGGTAGACCTCCACAAGTCAGGAAACAAAATGGTAGACCTCCACAAGTCAGGAAACAAAATGGTAGACCTCCACAAGTCAGGAAACAAAATGGTAGACCTCCACAAGTCAGGAAACAAAATGGTAGACCTCCACAAGTCAGGAAACAAAATGGTAGACCTCCACAAGTCAGGAAACAAAATGGTAGACCTCCACAAGTCAGGAAACAAAATGGTAGACCTCCACAAGTCAGGAAACAAAATGGTAGACCTCCACAAGTCAGGAAACAAAAAACAAAATGGTAGACCTCCACAAGTCAGGAAACAAAATGGTAGACCTCCACAAGTCAGGAAACAAAATGGTAGAAACAAAATGGTAGACCTCCACAAGTCAGGAAACAAAATGGTAGACCTCCACAAGTCAGGAAACAAAATGGTAGACCTCCACAAGTCAGGAAACAAAATGGTAGACCTCCACAAGTCAGGAAACAAAATGGTAGACCTCCACAAGTCAGGAAACAAAATGGTAGACCTCCACAAGTCAGGAAACAAAAAAATGGTAGACCTCCACAAGTCAGGAAACAAAATGGTAGACCTCCACAAGTCAGGAAACAAAATGGTAGACCTCCACAAGTCAGGAAACAAAATGGTAGAAACCTCCACAAGTCAGGAAACAAAATGGTAGACCTCCACAAGTCAGGAAACAAAATGGTAGACCTCCACAAGTCAGGAAACAAAATGGTAGACCTCCACAAGTCAGGAAACAAAATGGTAGACCTCCACAAGTCAGGAAACAAAATGGTAGACCTCCACAAGTCAGGAAACAAAATGGTAGACCTCCACAAGTCAGGAAACAAAATGGTAGACCTCCACAAGTCAGGAAACAAAATGGTAGACCTCCACAAGTCAGGAAACAAAATGGTAGACCTCCACAAGTCAGGAAACAAAATGGTAGACCTCCACAAGTCAGGAAACAAAATGGTAGACCTCCACAAGTCAGGAAACAAAATGGTAGACCTCCACAAGTCAGGAAACAAAATGGTAGACCTCCACAAGTCAGGAAACAAAATGGTAGACCTCCACAAGTCAGGAAACAAAATGGTAGACCTCCACAAGTCAGGAAACAAAATGGTAGACCTCCACAAGTCAGGAAACAAAATGGTAGACCTCCACAAGTCAGGAAACAAAATGGTAGACCTCCACAAGTCAGGAAACAAAATGGTAGACCTCCACAAGTCAGGAAACAAAATGGTAGACCTCCACAAGTCAGGAAACAAAATGGTAGACCTCCACAAGTCAGGAAACAAAATGGTAGACCTCCACAAGTCAGGAAACAAAATGGTAGACCTCCACAAGTCAGGAAACAAAATGGTAGACCTCCACAAGTCAGGAAACAAAATGGTAGACCTCCACAAGTCAGGAAACAAAATGGTAGACCTCCACAAGTCAGGAAACAAAATGGTAGACCTCCACAAGTCAGGAAACAAAATGGTAGACCTCCACAAGTCAGGAAACAAAATGGTAGACCTCTCCACAAGTCAGGAAACAAAATGGTAGACCTCCACAAGTCAGGAAACAAAATGGTAGACCTCCACAAGTCAGGAAACAAAATGGTAGACCTCCACAAGTCAGGAAACAAAATGGTAGACCTCCACAAGTCAGGAAACAAAATGGTAGACCTCCACAAGTCAGGAAACAAAATGGTAGACCTCCACAAGTCAGGAAACAAAATGGTAGACCTCCACAAGTCTGGTTCATCCTTGGGAGCAATTTCCAAACCCCTGAAGGCAGGTACCACGTTCATCTGTACAAACAACAGTACGCAAGTACACTGCTCCAAAAAAATAAAGGGAACATTACTTTAGGATAGGATAAAGTAATCCTTCTCAACCCCCTCCCCTTAAAAGATTTAGATGCACTATTGTAAAGTGGCTGTTCCACTGGATGTCATAAGGTGAATGCACCAATTTGTAAGTCGCTCTGGATAAGAGCGTCTGCTAAATGACTTAAATGTTAAATGTTAAAAACACTTAAACAACACAATGTAACTCCAAATCAATCACACTTCTGTGAAATCAAACTGTCCACTTAGGAAGCAACACTGATTGACAATAAATGTCACATGCTGTTGTGCAAATGGAATAGACAACAGGTGGAAATTATAGGCATTTAGCAAGAAACCCCCAATAAAAGGAGTGGTTCTGCAGGTGGTGACCACAGACCACTTCTCAGTTCCTATGCTTCCTGGCTGATGTTTTGGTCACTTTTGAATGCTGGCGGTGCTTTCACTCTAGTGGTAGCCCGTCAGTCTACAACCCACACAAGTGGCTCAGGTAGTGCAGCTCATCCAGGATGGCACATCAATGCGAGATGTGGCAAGAAGGTTTGCTGTGTCTGTCAGCGTAGCGTCCAGAGCATGGAGGCGCTACCAGGAGACAGGCCAGTACATC
Organism: Oncorhynchus gorbuscha; assembly: GCF_021184085.1. NCBI lineage: Eukaryota > Metazoa > Chordata > Actinopteri > Salmoniformes > Salmonidae > Oncorhynchus > Oncorhynchus gorbuscha. Next base: position 79,288,274 of record NC_060184.1, on the reverse strand, counting down.
AGGAGACGTGGAGGAGGCCGTAGGAGGGCAACAACCCAGCAGCAGGACCGCTACCTCCACCTTTGTGCAAGGAGGAGCAGGAGGAGCACTGCCAGAGCCCTGCAAAATGACCTCCAGCAGGCCACAAATGTCCATGTGTCTGCTCAAACGGTCAGAAACAGACTCCATGAGGGTGGTATGAGGGCCCGACGTCCACAGGTGGGGGTTGTGCTTACAGCCCAACCCCGTGCAGGACGTTTGGCATTTGCCAGAGAACACCAAGATTGGCAAATTCGCCACTGGCGCCCTGTGCTCTTCACAGATGAAAGCAGGTTCACACTGAGTACATGTGACAGACGTGACAGTCTGGAGACGCCGTGGAGAACGTTCTGCTGCCTGCAACATTCTCCAGCATGACCGGTTTGGCGGTGGGTCAGTCATGGTGTGGGGTGGCATTTCTTTGGGGGGCCGCACAGCCCTCCATGTGCTCACCAGAGGTAGCCTGACTGCCATTAGGTACCGAGATGAGATCCTCAGACCCCTTGTGAGACCACATGCTGGTGCGGTTGGCCCTGGGTTCCTCCTTATGCAAGACAATGCTCAACCTCATGTGGCTGGAGTGTGTCAGCAGTTCCTGCAAGAGGAAGGCATTGATGCTATGGAATGGCCCGCCCGTTCCCCAGACCTGAATCCAATTGAGCAGATCTGGGACATCATGTCTCGCTCCATCCACCAATGCCACGTTGCACCACAGACTGTCCAGGAGTTGGCGGATGCTTTAGTCCAGGTCTAGGAGGAGATCCTTCAGGAGACCATCCGCCACCTCATCAGGTGCATGCCCAGGCATTGTAGGGAGGTCATATAGGCACGTGGAGGCCACACACACTACTGAGCCTCATTGTGACTTGTTTTAAGGACATTACATCAAAGTTGGATCAGCCTGTAGTGTGGTTTTCCACTTTCATTTTGAGTGTGACTCCAAATCCAGACCTCCATGGGTTGATAAATTTGATTTCCATTGATAATTTTTGTGTGATTTTGTTGTCAGCACATTCAACTATGTAATACTCAATCATGAGGCATCAAAGCCAAAGGAACTGAGTAACATTAAGAAATGCTATAGATGGAAGGAATGCAGTTTGGAAACCTACCAAAAAACAATTAGGCAACAACAAATTCAATCTCTTTAAGACAATTTCCTGTGTAAAACGTTCCACTGTAATAGTGAAGGTGTAAACTTGGCAGTAGAAAATCTTAACAGGATATTTGACCTCTCAGCTTCCCTATCAAATCTAAAAATCTCAAATAGAAAACCGAAGAAAATTAACAATAATGACAAATGGTTTGATGAAGAATGCCAAAATCTAAGAAAGAAAATGAGAAACCTGTCCAACCAAAAACATAGAGACCCGGAAAACCTGAGTCTACGCCTTCACTATGGTGAATCACCATGTCAGAAATCAGCTCAATGCAATTGAAGAATCCATAGACTCTAACCACTTCTGAGAAAATTGGAAAACACTAAACAAACAACAACATGAAGAATTATCTATCCAAAATGGAGATGTATGGGTAAACCACTTCTCCAATCTTTTTGGCTCTATAACAAAGAATAAAGAGCAAAAACATATACATGATCAAATACAGATCTTAGAATCAACTATTAAAGACTACCAGAACCCACTGGATTCTCCAATTACATTGAATGAGTTACAGGACAAAATAAAAACCCTCCAACCCAAAAAGGCCTGTGGTGTTGATGGTATTCTCAATGAAATGATCAAATATACAGACTACAAATTCCAATTGGCTATACTAAAACTCTTTAACATCATCCTTAGCTCTGACATCTTAGCTCTGGCATCCCCAATCCACAAACGTGGAGACAAATTTGACCCCAATAACTACCGTGGAATATGCGTCAACAGTAACCTTGGGAAAATCCTCTGCAATATCATTAACAGCAGACTCAATGAAAACAATGTACTGAGCAAATGTCAAATTGGCTTTTTACCAAATTACCGTACAACAGACCATGTATTCACCCTGCACACCCTAATCGACAACTAAACAAACCAAAACAAAGGCAGTCTTCTCATGCTTTGTTGATTTAAAAAAAAGCCTTCGACTCAATTTGACATGAGGGTCTGCTATACAAACTGATGGAAAGTTGTGTTGGGGGTAAAACATACAACATTATAAAATCCATGTACACAAACAACCAGTGTGCGGTTAAAATTGGCAAAAAAAACACACATTTCTTCACACAGGGTCGTGGAGTTAGACAGGGATGCAGCTTAAGCCCCACCCTCTTCAACATTTATATCAACAAATTGGCGCGGGCACTAGAAAAGTCTGCAGCACCCGGCCTCACCCTGCTAGAATCTGAAGTCAAATGTCTGCTGTTTGCTGACGATCTGGTGCTTCTGTCACCAACCAAGGAGGGCCTACAGCAGCACCTAGATCTTATGCACAGATTCTGTCAGACCTGGGCCCTGACAGTAAATGTCAGTAAGACCAACATAATGGTGTTCCAAAAATGGTCCAGTCACCAGGACCACAAATACAAATTCCATCTAGACACTGTTGCCCTAGAGCACACAAAAAACTATACATACCTTGGCCTAAACATCAGCGCCACAGGTAACTTCCACAAAGCTGTGAACGATCTG